>NC_043025.1:4997687-5002687 GCF_006345805.1 Octopus sinensis
TTTACCCCTTAACATTGTTGCTGTTTTGTCTGTTAAATGGTGGTTTGGGTTTCAATTCCTTCCCAGTCAAAAAGTAATTTTTTTTTTGTTATCAACTGAAATAAATTGAAATATCATTTTTTTTTTACCCCTTAACATTGTTGCTGCTTTGTCTGTTAAATGGTGGTTAGGGTTTCAAATCCTTCTCAGTCTAAAAATGTTTTTTTTTATTAACTGAAATTGGTCTGGTGGAGTAGAACTGATCTGGAGTAAACAACGAAGCATTGTGTGTGTGTGTGTGTGTGTGTGTGTGAAAAATGGGTCTCGAGACAGCCTTGCCATAATTACCAAATTTAAATAAATTTAAATTTTTTTTTTTTTTTTTTACCACTTAACATTGTTGCTGTTTTGTCTGTTAAATGGTGGTTTGGGTTTCAATTCCTTCCCAGTCTAAAAGTAATTTTTTTTTGTTATTTATTGAAATAGATTTAAGTATATGAATTTTTCCATTAATTTTGTAGCAGCTTCGGTGGCCTAGTAGGTAAGGTGCTAGAAGTAGTGGCATAATAATGGTTGAGGTTTCAAACCTCTGCCAGGAAATCGAAATTTTTCACTTTTTTTGCCTCTAGTGGAAAAAAAACGAATTTCCTGGCAGAGGTTTGAAACCTCAACCATTATTATGCCACTACTTCTAGCACCTTACCTACTAGGCCACCGAAGCTGCTACAAAATTAATGGAAAAATTCAGATATTTAAATCTATTTCAGTAAATAACAAAATAAAATTACTTTTAGACTGGGAAGACATTGAAACCCAGACCACCAAAATAAGATTACTTTTAGACTGGGAAGACATTGAAACCCAAACCACCAAAAAAAAATTACTTTTAGGCTGGGAAGACATTGAAACCCAAACCACTTTTGAACAGACAAAGCAGCAACAATGTTAAGGGGTAAAAAAAAATAAAGATATTTAAATTTTTGTGCCTAATGAAAAGATTTGGTAACTATGGCAAGGCTGCCCTTAGACCCATTTTTCACACATACACACACACACACACTATGCTTCATTGTTTACTCCAGATCAGTTCTACTCCACCAGACCAATTTCAGTTAATAAAAAATAATTTTTAGACTGGGAAGGAATTGAAACCCAAACCACCATTTAACAGACAAAGCAGTAACAATGTTAAAGGGTAAAAAAAAAAAATAAAGATATTTAAATTTTTGTGCCTAATGAAAAGATTTGGTAACTATGGCAAGGCTGCCCTTAGACCCATTTTTCACACATACACACACACACACTATGCTTCATTGTTTACTCCAGATCAGTTCTACTCCACCAGACCAATTTCAGTTAATAAAAAATAATTTTTAGACTGGGAAGGAATTGAAACCCAAACCACCATTTAACAGACAAAGCAGTAACAATGTTAAAAAAAAGATATTTAAATTTAAAAAAATTTTTGTGCCTAATGAAAAGATTTGGTAACTATAGCAAGGCTGTCTTGAGACCCATTTTTCACACACACACACACCACACACTATGCTTCATTGTTTACTCCAGATTATTCTACTACTCCCCGAACCAATTTCAGTTAATAAAAAAATAATTTTTAGACGGGAAGGATTGAAACCCAAACCACCATTTAACAGACAAAGCAGTAACAATGTTAAAGGGTAAAAAAAAAAAATAAAGACATTTAAATTTTTGTGCCTAATGAAAAGATTTGGTAACTATGGCAAGGCTGCCCTTAGACCCATTTTTCACACACACACACACACAATGCTTCATTGTTTACTCCAGATTAGTTCTACTCTACCAGACCAATTATAATTAATGACACTCCAGTTGTGACCATCTCTAGCCACTTGTCTATAATCATAATACAACTTCACTTAATAACAAGATGTGCAAAACGGCAGCCTGCACCTTCCTCTCCATGCCAGCAGACACCCTTCCGGTAGAACCTACACACCTGTGTGCGCTGTCTGTTTCCATCCTTTTTGGTACATGGATAGTCAGGTTTGCTTCTATCCTTGGCTGTTTCATTTTTTGGTTTTGTTTGAGTTTTAGTTTTTCCATCTTTGACTGTTTCATCTTCTGTTTTTCCTCCTTTTATGGCTCTTTCATCTCCATGGCTTTTGGTGCTGGTAGAAGCACTTGCACTTGGGTTTACTTCCCGGGCAGGTTTCTCACTTGAATCTTCTTCCTGGGTGACTTCTTTCATCAGCACCCGCGTCTCCATCCTTGCCATCTTTACTTTGTTCATTGTCAAAGATGGCATCAAGCGTGCCAATGTGAGATCTTATAAGTGCATAGGAGCGTATAAACTCCTGCTTCTTCCACTCTATCTGAGCTACTGTCATTTTATATTCACTGCTCTTCAGCACAGCTGTAATTATGTTGTTCAGATTATCTCCGTCGGCGTATTGCCAGGCTCTTAGGAACAACGCCAATTCGTCACTTCTCCAGGTTCTGGACATGTTGGATATTTTATTTATTTATCTATCTAATTATTAAAAAAAAAAAAATAATAGTGTGATAGAGGGTAGAGAAGAAATAGAGAAAGAAAGTGACTGTATTTAGAGAGATTGAGAGCTGAGAGAAGATAAGAAGAGAGTAAGAGAGGAAAGATTGTGTGACAGAGAGAAGTGGAGAAGTGAAGAGACAAGGAAACATCAAGAGCTTCAAGGAGAGACAAAAATAAACAAATAAAATACATGAATGAATAAAAAAAAAAGAATAAAAGAGAGAGAGACCCAAAAAAACTTTAAAGTTTATTTCTTCGTGGCAAGATTTGGGAAAGCTTTCGATAAAATATAAATGCAACTTGAGAATTTTAAAAATTTCCTCTCATAATTCAAATTCATACATAAAATTCTTTTTCGTTCATACATTTCATTATCATGATTTTTTATTTTTTTTCAATATGTATATTTTTATAGATTTTTTCTTTCTTTATTTTTTAATAATAATAATGACAATAATAATAATAATAATAATAATAATAATAATAATAATAAAATTTTTAAAGTTTTTTTTTACAATTTTTGTTTTGTTTTTCTTGGGAAGGGGGGTAAATCTGTCCTTTTTCTGCTTAAAATTTTTTTTAAATGTTTTTTTTTAATGCTGTTGAAGAGGAAGGAGTGGAAGAAATAAAAGGATGAGAGGAGAAGAGGATTGGGTGTGAGGCGGTGGAGTAAATTCGAAGGGGGTCGGGGAGGGGGGTAGGAAAGGAGGAAAATATTATTATTATTATCATCATCATCATTTTTTTTTTATAAATTGCGTGTGTGTGTGTGAGGTTTTATTTCTGAAAAATTTATTTTGTGTTTGTTTTTTGTTGTTTCCAAATTTGATGGTGTTTCTGTTTCTTTCATTTGTTTTTTTTTTTTTTTTTAAATACTTAAATTAATTTTTTTTTTTTTTTTTTCAAATTCTTTTTTTTTTTCTGCAATAATAAAAATTCTTACAAGTTCAAGAAATTCAGGAAGATTGGTGGAGAGGAGGAGGAGGGCGTAGGTAATGAAAGGTGGAGGGGAGAGGAAGAAGAGGGAAAAAAGAGCAAAAAAAAAAACAAAGAAAAAAACAAAATGTTTTTTTATATAGTTAATAATAATAATGATAATAATAATAATAATAATAATAGTAGAAGGTAAGAGTTACATTAGTGGTAGAAGCCATAGAAATAGTAGTAATAGCAGTAGTAGTAGTATTAGTAAAATACAAGCAGCACAAACACACACACTTGATGGACAAGAAATACAAGATTTATAGTGCAGCTGCCTTCTGAGAGAGAGAGAGAAAGAGAGAAGAATATATGTGTGTATGTGTGTGCGTATATACATATGTGTGTATATATATATATATGTATAAATATATATACATGTGTATATATATACATGTGTATATATATATATGTGTGTATATATATATATGTGTATATATATATAAAATACAGTGTACATTTAAACACATTAAGAGGCTTCCATCGTAGGAATCCTTTAAGCTAGAAGGAACAGTTAAAGTCCAAACCACTAAGTTCTAGGGATAAGGTCTCGAAGGGAATGAAAAATAAAAACATTTACCATGTAATTCCCGGACCATGGTTTCTGCCTTATCTTCCTAGCGTATTTTATATTATATGAATAATATATAGTCTATGGACTAATTTTCTCGTATGCTAGGATAATTTTGATTACCCTGCTATATATATACATACATATATATAATATATATATATATATTATATATATATAATATATACATATATATATATATATATATACATATATATTATATATATATACATATATACACTCACACACACAAACATATATATATATATATATATTCTTATATGTGTGTATATATATTTTGTTTTATATTTATATATTACAATATATTATGTGTCTGTAAATATATATTATTGATAGACAGATGAGAAAGCAACAGAGAGACATTAAAAAAAGCGTTAGTCGAAATCTGTCTTGGCCGGAGGTTGAAAAACTTAGAGAGAAAGAGAGAGAGTAAATGAGAGAGAGAGAGAGGGGGAGGAAACAGGTGCCATCATTCCATGCAATGTTGAGTAACAAAAAAAAATGCAGCAGCAACAACAACAACAACAACAGTACTTTGTGTCTCCAGAATGTTCTGCCAAATGTGAGGCTTCAGGGGATTCCCAAAATATTCAGGTGGGAGGAGGGAGAAGTGGTTTGGATGAGACAATCCATTCTTGATTTACACACACACGACTATCAGACTGTTGAAGACTTGGCCTTTGGATTCTGATGTGCTGCGTTCCTAGCAAATACCAGCTGTTAGATCCATTGGGCTGGATCACATAATTAATTTCAAATCAATCCAAGCAGGTTTTTAATGGAATATAGAAAAAGTGTATTGGTGTATGTGCACATAAGGTGGCGAGCTGGCAGAACCGTTAGCACGCCGGGCGAAATGCGTAGCCATATTTCGTCTACCGTCACGTTCCAAGTTCAAATTCCGCCGAGGTCGACTTT
>NC_043025.1:5010187-5025187 GCF_006345805.1 Octopus sinensis
ATCGGCATTGGTCACCAATTGCAATAAATAATAATAATAATAGTTTCAAATGTTGGCACAAGGCCCAGCAATTTTGAGGGAAGGGGTAAGCCAAATTACATCTACCCCAGTATGCAACTGGTACTTATTTTATCGACCCCCCCCCCAAAGGGGATGAAAAGGCAAAGTTGACCTCAGCGGAATTTGAACTCAGAACGTAAAGACGGACGAAATGCCGCTGAGCACTCTTGTCCAATGTGCTAACGGTTCTGCCAGCTCACCGCAATAAAAATAATAACACTTTCTACTACAGGGACAAAGCCTGAAATTTTGAGGGGAGGGGGAGCTAGCTGATTACGGAATCCCCCAAATAAGAGGAATATTTTAAGCAGTCTGAAAGTGAAAGTGCCTCAGGAAAATCAAGGGAGACAATTCTGTTAGGCATTCGCTAATGTCTGTGGTGACAGATATTTATTTAAACATTACTTCTTTAGGAGAAGGAAATCACAAAAGCAGATCGAACTTATCACACGTACACACGGATCATTTAGCACCACACATGGAAAAAAAAAACACGAAACAATATTTATAACATCACGAAGATTGTCTGATTAAACGAAGATCTCGATTAGAAAAGGGGCGATAAATTAGAATGATCAGGTAAGTTAGAGTTATCTCCCTTACAGCTGTGAAACGTGTCGAATGTTCTGTGAGTGACTTGAAGTACCTGAGGGTATATTTATCAGCAAAGGTTGTTTATATGTGTAAAAAGGAAGGAAGGAAGGTGGGAGGGAGGAGGGCAGCTGAACATCGAAGCCGTACAGCGTTTCGATATACCAATACACAGCATCGAAAACGAGAGGAAAATGATAGTGTGGTGTGTGTGTAAGACCAAAAACACTACGGAGTATTACAGTAACTAAAGCACTATATAAGGAGCAGACAGGGAACTATCGTATATATATACTCTTTTTTACTTGTTTCAGTCATTTGACTGCGGCCATGCTGGAGCACCGCCTTTAGTCGAGCAACTCGACCCCGGGACTTATTCTTTTGTAAGCCCAGTACTTATTCTATCGGTCTCTTTTGCCGAACCGCTAAGTAATGGGGACATAAACACACCAGCATCGGTTGTCAAGCAATGCTAGGGGGACAAATACAGACACACAAACATATACACACACATATATATATACGTATATACGACGGGCTTCTTTCAGTTTCCGTCTACCAAATCCACTCACAAGGCATTGGTCGGCCCGGGGCTATAGCAGAAGACACTTGCCCAAGATGCCACGCAGTGGGACTGAACCCGGAACCATGTGGTTGGTTAGCAAGCTACTTACCACACAGCCACTCCTGCGCCTATATATAGACTTTTGAAAATATATACCCACACACTCCACCCTCTACCAATAAACAAAGAGAAATATAAAACGAAGAACTAATGGACCCATACAATTAACATTTTAGAGGAGGAATTTTAACACAGATTAAGAAATTATTATTATTTTTGTCTGGGGTGACACAAAATACTGCTGGGAAGTAAAAGAAAAACTAAAATAAACAACAGTCGATTCTTGTGAATATTCTCCTTTGCTCCCTGATAATAATAATAATAATCCTTTCTACTAATGGCACAAGGCCTGAAATTTTGTGGGAGGGGGGCAAATTGATTACATTAACCCCAGTGTTTCACTAGTACTTATTTTACTGACCCTGAAAGGATGAAAGGCAAAGTCCACCCCGGCAGAATTTACCAGTGTGCTACCTTAAATAATAGTAATAATGATGATGATGATAATAATAATTATTATTTGATCATTTAAATGCTTATTGACTATGTTGTAATACGTAATACTATAAGAACCAGTTTCGTGGACAAATATAAAAAGCAGTGATCCAGCATGACCGTAGCCCTGGTGATGAAGATAAAGCTAAAGAATTTTATGTGGTAAGCTATGTTGAATGTCTCAACTTCACACACAGACACACACACATATAGGGCAGATATATGAAGCATACATACCTATATACACACTTCAATATAGCGAGACTGTCTCAGGAACAACAAAGAACATGCATATATTACAGAAGACGTGAACATTATAGCAAAAAACAACACAAAAACAAGAGAAACAGCAAAACCTTAAGCATCATATATATAATATAATATATTATATATATATATAATATATATACATATATATTATATATATCATATAATATATATACATATATATTATATATATAATATATATTATATATATCATATAAATATATAAATAATATATATTATATATATATATTATATATTACAGCCTTTCACTATTTCTGCTCTCCTTCCTCTGCGATCATTTGTTACTCTATCTCTCTCTCTCTCTCTTTCTTTCTCTCTTTTTCCTCCCCCACCTCCCCTCCATTCAATCTCTATAGCTTGCAGAGGTATGGATATGGGACGAGGAGGGTAGCGGAGAGAGAAGAGGGGGGGACAAAGAGAGAGAGAGAAGAAGAAGAAGAAGAAAAAAAAAGAAAGAAAAGAAGATAGAAAGCAAGAAGAAAACAAATCCATAGAATGAATTTCAAAAATGACTAAAGAGTTTTTTTTTTTTTTTTTGGTAACACTGATTTGAAATTTTCCTTCTTTTTAACCTTTTTTAAATTCGAAGATAGACACACTATTTTGTGCAATAAAAAAAATTTTCGTGTATACACACAATATATATATACATACATATATAATAATATATATGTATATATATATAATAAATTATATATAATATATATATATATATATATTATATATATACACACACACACGCACGCGGGCACATATGTATATACATACATACATACATATATGTGTATATATATAGACATACACACATATTTTATAAGCAAGCATAGAAAAAGAGACAATATTAATTTGGAAAAAAAAAAAAAAAAAAAAAAAAAAAGAAAAGAGAGAGAGACCAGTTTTAAAATGTAGAGCAAACATATAAAAATATATATACATAGCAAGTCTGTTTATAGAGAGATTCTGATAGTGTATATAGTAATGGATGTATATTTTTCTTTTCTTTTTTTTGTTTTTTTCCTTTTCAATTTTTGCAGTTCATTTATTACATTATCTTGCGTGTATATGCATGGAGGGGTGTCGATTCAAATCTTTTGTTGCCTTGAAAACAAATTATATTTAGTTAATTAGTGACTTAATATATATATATATATATATTTTCATTGATATATACATACATACATATATATATATATATGCATATATACACATTATTATTATTATTATTATTATATTTTATGCAGATATTTTAAATTCAACTGTCTTTTTTCTCCCCAAAATTTTTTTTACCCAACCCTCTAAAAAAAATATCATTTCATTAAGTCATTTTAATATTTGCTTGTCTGTCTTTGTATATTTTTTTTTTGTCATTTTTTTTTTTCTCAAACACCCAAAACTGCTTTTATTTTTTTTTTTTAGAATTTTGTTTCGTTTTTATTTTCTTTTTTTAAATTTTAAAATCGATTAAAACATTGAATAAAAAAAATTTTTTTTCCTTGGCAAAGGAGTTTATCGTGGGGGGTCGGGGGGTGGAGGAAGGGGGAGGGGGGAAATGGCCCCCGATTTTTTTAAAAAAATGTTTTTTATAAAGGAAATATTTTTAAACCTTTTTTTTTTTCTTTTCTTAAATGGCAAGAGCGGATGAAGAAGAAAGATACATCAAAAACAAAAAAAAAAACAAAACAAACAAACAACACCATATTCCAAAGAGAGTACACCATGATATGTATGTATATTAGTGTGTATATATTTTACTGTTGAAAGTATGCACATGAAGTCAGTGGATGCAAAAATGTGTGTGGGTGAGTGTGTGTGTGTATACATACATATATATATATATAATGATACATATATATATATATAATGATACATATATATATTATAATATAATGATACATATATATATATATATATATATAATGATACATATATAATATATATATATATATAATGATACATAGATATATTATATATTATATATATAATATATATATATATATATAAATGATACATATATATATATATATATCATGATACATATATATATATATATATATATAATGATACATATATATTATATATAATGATACATATTATATATATATAATGATACATATATATATATATAATGATACATTATATATAATATATATAATGATACATATATATATATATAATGATACCTAATATATATATATATAATGATACATATATACTATATTATAATATTATTATGTACATATATATATATATATAATAATGATACATATATATATAATATATATAATGGCACATATATATATATATATATAATATAATTATATATATATAATATATATATATATAATGATACATATATAAAATGATTACATATATATATATAATGATACATATATATATATATAAAATGATACATTATATATATATATAAAATGATATATATATATACACACATATACAATGATACATAAGTATATATATGTATATGTGATACATGCAACATACATATGTATATATAATAAATATACAACACATACACACGTGTGTGCATATGTATAAATACAAGTGTGTATATGTATATGGTTCTCAGAAACAACAAAGAAATATAATAATAATAATAATAATAATAATAATAATAATGATGATGATGTTAATTTTTTTTTCCTGAGGCGTGTATGCCTGACACATTGAAAAAAAAAAAGCAAAAAAAAAACACTTAGTATGAAGAGAAATGTGATGTTTGGTTGCAATGCCTTTCCCATTGGTGGTGGTGGTCATGGGAGTGGAGGAGAGGATTAAGTGCCTTTCTTAAGAGACTGACTTTACATAGAAGAGTCACAGTCGGTCCGTGAAGGACGTGCAACAGCTGCTATGATGATGATGATGATGATAATAATAATACTAATGATAGTGGTTGAGGCCAGCAATTCTGAAGGGTGAGGGTTAGTCAATTGCATTGACCCCAGTTGTTAGCTGGTACTTTATTTTATCGATCCTGGATATGATGAAAGGCAAAGTTGACCTCGGCAGGATTTCAATTCATAATAATAATAATAATGATGCTGATGATGATGATGATGATGATTTCTGAGTTAGGCGCAAAGCCAGCAGTTTTGAGGGAAGGGAGTTGGTGAATAGTATGAACCCCAGTTCTTGACCCGGGGGGGGGGGGAAATATAATTCCTTGACCCCCCTCCACAAAGGGATGAAAGGCAAAGTTAACCTCGGCAGGATTAGAAGATTAAAAGATTGGAAATAATAATAATAATAATAATAATAATAATATTAATGACGATGATGTGGCAGATGCGAGAATTAATGCAGCAATTGCCCAACGAAAAAAAATGTGAATAAAAACTCCCCTGGATATGTAGCAATAATGAAAAACTTATACTCACAACCACACATATACACAATGACACCTGTAAAGAAACATATTTTTGAATATTTAAACATTTCATGCACGCAAACATATACGGACACGTTCTCACACACATATATATATATATACATACGCACCAGGCATATTACAGACATGCTCATAATATATAATATATAGATATATATATATATAATATATATATATATATATAATATATATAGATATAGGTGTGTGTGTGTGTGTGTGGTGTGGAGGCGCAATGGCCCAGTGGTTAGGGCAGCGGACTCGCGGCCGTAGGATCGTGGTTTCGATTCCCAGACCAGGCGTTGTGAGTGTTTATTGAGCGAAAACACCTAAAGCTCCACGAGGCTCCGGCAGGGGGTGGTGGCGATCCCTGCTGTATTAAGAAATAAATGGCGGTGCCCCAGCATGGCCACAGCTCGTGAGCTGAAACTAGAATCAATCAATCAATCAATCAATCATATATACACACACATATGGATGTTAGCTGAAAGTAAGCAGGGCATTATACACACAGCAGTAGATATCTTTATACACTCATAATATATATATATATATGTGTATATATACCTCACACACAGCAGTACACGTCAGGATAATGACCTCTTGTTCAATGGAGACATAAATCAGACAAGAAGTACACAGTTTTTTTCATACAGGTGAAGCAGGGGGAGAGTGTGTGATGACTGACCATGGAGGTGTGGTGGGGTGGGGGTCTGATTGTGTGTGGGTGGGTGACAGGGGATGAAGTGAGAAAGCTCTTCGACTGATTGCCCAAAGTACCCATAGCACCCGAGTAAGAAAGAGCAAAGGAAAACGTATTCAGAAACGAGAGTGCGTCAGCGTCAGCAGATATTCTTGAGGACAAACAGACAGACACGCACGCACGCATACGCTGAAACTAAGAACCTCAAACTGACAGCACGCAATAGAAAATATCTGACCTCGATACCGACACACAAAGCATTCATAAACAGGATCAAAATGCCAAATACAATGACACAATGACAGATCGGTTGCTCAACACCACCCTAATACACACATACATATACACATACATATATATATATATATATATTCATAAACAAATATGGATTAGAATGGGGGATTATCAAGCTAGGTAAAATACTTCATAAGCTCTCTGATGATACAAATGTACAAGACTAATAAAACATTTTCAGATTCGTACGGAACTAGATAATCCAATGGCAAGATTTAAAATCAAAGTCCATCACCGGTCAACTTTGTAAATCCATGATTGCATTACCCAGTTAATCTGGGCTTTTTTCGCAGGGTGATATACTAGAAAAAGCTTTCACAATGGGCTTTACATAAAGAAATACGTAATGCCCCTTGTTTATACCTTTTCTCAAGTATAACTAAAGAAATGACAAAGGTACAAACGTCCGTTACACAACTTCTTGTCCTTTTTGTCATTAATCTGATTTTATATTTATACTCTGTACTCAGCAAATGCTTCATTCTGAAGCGTGTGTCGATCTAGTTCCAGCAGCAGGTTATTAGGATTGCTAAGCACCCTGTACACAGTGTAAAGAAAGTGTAGCAAAGAAGGGCGTCCAGCAAAGGAACCACACCAAGTGGAACACAAAGCAGTCCTAGGCCCATTGGATCTCATCCGACTGACTTATGCCGGCAGAGGATATGGATATTAAATGATGACGATGACGGATATATTATATATAGATATGCCTACCATCAACAATATTATATATATATATACATACACACACACATATAATAGTTGGTATTAACATCTTATGTAGTTAAGCAACTAGTTGAGATTAGCAATTATATGGATGTCCATAAATTCTAACGAGGAAAATTGAGTTGTACAATCAACAGAGTTACCTGCCCATGGAATTATCTATGTGGCTGAATACTCCACAGAAGGAGCCAGGTATGATATACGTGACGAGCTTCCACACAGTTTCCGTCTACCTGATTCTGCTCATCAGGTTTGCCACTATCTTAAAAGGAAATTTTCCAAGAGATGCTGTGCAGTGGGATTGAACACATGGCCTTGTGGTTAGAAAGCCTTCAGCGATGCAGTGCTTACACTACCACACACACATATATATAATGGGTATATCTAATATATATATTTCTTTACTACCCACAAGGGGCTAAACACAGAGGGGACAAACAAGGACAGACAAACGGATTAAATCGATTACATCGACCCCAGTGCATAACTGGTACTTAATATATAGGGAACTGGAAACAACTTAGCGATGCAAGCGCAGTCATTCAGATACTCTGCAGACCGGGTGACCAATAAGCTTCAGGAGGTCATCAAAAGAGAATGCACACCATTCCGGGACCTACATATCTTTTCTCTTTTACTTGTTTCAGTCATTTGACTGCGGCCATGCTGGAGCACCGCCTTTAATCGAGCAACTCGACCCCGGGACTTATACTTTTGTAAGTCCTGTACTTAATCTATCGGTCTCTTTTGCCGAACTGCTAAGTTTACTCTTTTACTTGTTTCAGTCATTTGACTGCGGCCATGCTGGAGCACCGCCTTTAGTCGAGCAACTCGACCCCGGGACTTATTCTTTTGTAAGCCCAGTACTTATTCAATCGGTCTCTTTTGCCGAACCGTTAAGTGACGGGGACGTAAACACACCAGCATCGGTTGTCAAGCAATGCTAGGGGGACAAACACAGACACACAAACGCATATATATATATATACGACAGGCTTCTTTCAGTTTCTGTCTACCAAATCCACTCACAAGGCATTGGTCGGCCCGAGGCTATAGTAGAAGACACTTGCCCAAGGTGCCACGCAGTGGGACTGAACCCGGAACCATGTGGTTGGTAAACAAGCCACTTACCACACAGCCACTCCTGCGCCTATATATATAATCTCCAGGATGGTGGATTAGTGGAGATATTAAGAGTGTGGTTGAATGCTGCCTTGCTGTAATCTGTGCTGCGTGTTTGACTGTTGGTCAGCAATGCAGGTGGCCGTACTGGGGACAGAGTGTATTAGCCCTTGGCTTGCTCTCCTCTTGGACAACATCAGTGGAACACAGACGGAGATTTGCTAGCAAGGTCATTTGCTGGCCATCCACAAAGTACACCTTGCCCAGGCCCATACTCACAGGTGCAAGTACAGTCAACCATGATTGATAAGGACCTTAAATCTATGTATGTACGTATGTGTGTATGTATATATATATATATATATATATATATGAAATAACTGTCAACAAATGGAAATAAACAGCTATTCTCACACTTTGTTCCTTTCATTTATGTATGTATGTATGTATGTGGAGGCGCAATGGCCCAGTGGTTAGGGCAGCGGACTCGTGGCTGTAGGATCGCTGTTTCGATTCCCAGATCGGGCATTACGGGTGTTTATTAAGGGAAAACACCTAAAAGCTCCACGAGGCTCCAGCAAGGGGTGATGGCGATCCCTGCTGTACTCTTTTGCCAGAACTTTCTCTCACTCTTTCTTCTGTTGGCCTGCTCGCTTAGCCAGCAGGGTGGCATCATTCGAAGGCTAAAACAATTCGAAGCGCATTGTGACCAGTGAAGTGCAGCAACATCTGATGGTCTGGTCAGTCACGGTGATGTATGTACATTATATGTACATACATACATAATATACATAAGTATGTATATTATATATTTGATGAAAGATTTTGACGAAAGAGTTTCTTAAAATTTAGACAGAATCTCAGCAGGGCAAAATCACACAAAATTTTTCGAATGAGGTTCTTGCATTTGTGTGGAAGCACTTTTTTCTCAAACACACCTTCGTTGGAAAGTTTCAAGAACAAATGCGCTTGCATGCAAAAAAACTTCATCCAAAACGGTTTCAATCATTTTGTTTCGCTAAGGTTTTGGTTTTCAAAATAGTCAATAACTTTTAAGAAAATTATTCTACAAATAGTGTATGTAGCTACATCCTGCATCCTGCTTTATATATGTACATGAATATGTGTGTGTGTGTTGGGGGCATTTTATCTGAGGCTGAAGTGTTATAGATCCAGTGGCCTGAAGTTCAAATCTTGTCTTCAGCACAACATCATCTGCATCCAATGACTTAAATTTGTAAGTGGCTGGCTCAGTCCACATAGCTGTAAATACGGATCAATGTGGTGGAAATCACTGCTTCAAAAGTACAGCCAGAGATATTTTTGTAAAATGAAATAACTCTTTACTTGTTTCAGTCATTTGACTGCGGCCATGCTGGAGCACCGCCTTTAATCGAGCAGATCGACCCCGGGACTTATTCTTTTGTAAGCCCAGTACTTATTCTATCGGTCTCTTTTGCCGAACCGCTAAGTAACGGGGACATAAACACACCAGCATCGGTTGTCAAACAATGCTAGGGGGACAAACACAGACACACAAACACACACATGCTTATATATATATACATATATACGACGGTCTTCTTTCAGTTTCCGTCTACCAAATCCACTCACAAGGCTTTGGTCAGCCCGAGGCTATAGTAGAAGACACTTGCCTAAGGTGCCACGCAGTGGGACTGAACCCGGAACCATGTGGTTGGTAAACAAGCTACTTACCACACAGCCACTCCTGCGCCTGTGGTTATATTTAATTTTTTTTTTTTGTTTGGTTTTAGTTAAGTTTAACTATGTTTCATGGAAGTAGCTGTAACAGAGGCCCTGCCTGCCGGATTCGGTTTAAGACTACCTGTACTACACAAAGATGTAAGATTCCAGGTGTGTCTAGAGTTTTTAAGGACATGACACCAAAAGGGTTCATCACCTGATTTTTGTCCCTGTTTAAATTTGAATTTTTCTTTTTTTTTTTTAAATGAGAGACTCGATCAAAGGGTCCCATTCATTCATACAGCACCAAGGGATGGAAGGCTGGAAGGAAGATGAGAGAGAGAGAGAGGAGGAAGGAATAAAAGACAGGAGCCAAGGAGTGGGCAGGCAGAGGATAGGAACTCACAGTCCTCTCTGGCCCCTTTCTTCATTTTCCAGGGGGGATATTTGAAATTGCAAAGACAGTGGCTAACGAATATATTTTCTTGGCCTCAAAAACAGCGTTTGAGGTGTGGACGACGGCGATTAAGATAATGAGCTGATTAATGAAGCAATATTAACAAGGATAAGAGATTGCATAATGAGACAGAGAGTAAAAAAATCTATACCCCACCCCTTTACAAACCCCCTTTTTTTTTTTTTTTTTTTTTTTTTAGTTGCTCTGTTAGCAATGGAAGGACTGAGTGAAGAATCTGTAGATGGATGTTCTAGAAAAATGATTGTCAGTCGCAGAATTAACGAATTAACGAGCTAAGAGAACAAACAAACAAATAATTAGGCACAAAAGCACAACAAACTAATTAACAAAACATAACGATAGTAATAATAATAATAATCATGATGATAATAATAAACCAGAAACAAGGAGACTGCCATGCCACCCCAGCTTCATGGGTTAACCTGCAGCTGTGCCTCCCACCCTGGGGCCTCAAGACTCATACAACAATGAATTGATTGGTGATCGCTCACCCCCACTGCCCTCCCTCCCTTCTTCCCATAGGGACACAAGGCAGAACAAAAATCATGAGAGGGAGGGTACTGCTAGTGGGGGGTGGGGTGGGGGTGGATGAAGGGGAGAGAGGGTCGAGATTTTTGATTGTCCATCAGAAAAAAAAACAACAGTAGTGTTGGGGGGAGGAGGGGACCTAACCAGTGTGGGTGCTTGATGGGTGGGGTAGGAGGTAATTTTTACACAAAACAGATGACAATGTACAGAGATTTATAGCTTTATACATGGACACACACTCATATGTACATATGTAAACACCCTCAGTGTGTATATATACATAATACGTTTGATAGTACAAACAGGGAAAACAGAACTCAAAACATGACAAAGTGTGTGGGTGTGTGTGTACATATATATATATATATATTCATACATACAATATATACATACATAAGATGGAGGCAAGTACCAATGTCCCTTGTGAAGCAGGCCTGATAATTGCTAAGATTTCTTTGCATGAAACCAATGGTAGCCTTGTTAACTACAATTAAGTGTGTGTATATATTTATGTGTGTGTGTGTGTGTGTGTATATATATATATATGAAATATCCAAACATGCAAGTATGTAAGCACACACACTCACACGCAAAGTACAAAGGTGATTTATGGATTTGGTTTGTGTGTGTGTGTGTAAGAGCAGGTGTGAAAATGAGTGAGCATATGATATTGCAAAGAGAGTGAGTTGGGGGTGGGCGGTGGGGGGGATATCAAGTGAGGGAGTCGGTAAGACGGGCTGGGGTGTGTAGGGGGTAATCCTACCCTTCTATCACCAACCCTTACCAGGGGAGTGTTAAAAGGAGCCAGGAGTCCTTGCAAAGGTAATTTGTTTGGGCTAAAAAAAAAACGTTTTATTTATATATATATATTCCAGATAAGGTGTTGGAAGGAGTAGTTTAGGTGGAGCGCGGTGGGGTGGGGAAATGGGGCGAGAGAATCCCCAGCCCTCCCTCCCCTCCACACAATAGAATCTGGCAGCAGATATTATGTAAGAATTTTCATTTTGTTGTTTTGTTTGTTTTTTTTCTTTTTACAATAAGGAAATAAGGATGCCTTCCTGGGGCCCCACTCCCAGCAAAGGATACATTCGTTAAAACAGGTGAGAACAGAACTATTTAGCAAAAGCCACATGTGCATTTGTGAATGTGTGTACGTATATATAGAAGTATACATGTGTGTGTATATGTACACACACACACATACCTATGTATATACTTACATCGAGATATATATATATTTTTATATATATATATGCTTATGGCCATATCATGTTGAAAGCACCGGTTCTCGTCCGATCACCGAAGTTAAGCAACGTCAAGCCTAGTTAGTACTTAGATGGGTGACCGCTTGGGAAACCTAGGTGCTGTAAGCGTCAAACATTTTACCATCCAACCCATACTAGCATGGAAAACAGACATTAAACGATGATATATATATATATGTTGATATATACATACATACATATACTGAATAAAAAAAAAAACTGCGCACTCTACCAAAACACGATTTGTATTTGTATTAGAAATAAAAGTAAATATACTAAGGAAACAGACAAATAACACACACACAGGTGCCGAATAATATGGGAACATCGATAATATCCTTAAAATTTCATCAAACTAATAATCATAATAATCTTTTCTACTCGTTTGGGGTCAGGGGCTAGTTGACTACATCCACCCTCGACTGGTACTTATTTCATCAACACAGAAAGAAAAGAAGGGCAAAGTCCACCTTGGTGGACTTCGAACTCAGAATGTAAAGACAGAAGAAATGTCACCAAGCGTTTTGACTGGAGCAATTTCGCCAACTCATCTGCTTAATAATAATAATAATCCTTTCTACTATAGGCACAAGGCCTGAAATTTTGGGGCAGTTGATTAGATCGACCCCCAGTACACAACTGGTACTTAACCTAATGACCCCGAAAGGATGAAAGGCAAGGTTGACCTGGGCAGAGTTTCTTAATAATAATCCTTTCCGCTGGAAGCGCAAAGCCTTAAATTTTGGGGGAAGGGATTAAGTCGATTACATCGACCCCAGTGCGTAACTGGTACTTAATTGACCCTGGTGGAATTTGAACTCAGAAACATAGTCACAGACGAAATACCACTTAGCACTTCGCCCGGCGTGCTACTGATTCTGCCAGCTCACTGCCTTAATAATAATAATAATAATGATGATGATGATGATGATGGTTTCAACTTTTTAGCACAAGGCCAGCAATTTTAGTGGACACTTTATTTTTATCAACCTCTGATGGGATTTGAACTCAGAACAGAAAGAGTCAGAAGAAATACTGATCTACTCACAATTCTGCCCACCCAACTAATAATAATAATAATTTTTTGCACTCTAGGCAGAAGGCCAGACATTTTGGAGGACAAGGGCAGTGGATTACATCGTCCCCCACTCCCTAGTGCTCAGCTGGACCTCTATCTTATTGACCCTGGAGGGACAAATGGCAAAGTTGACCACGGAAGGATTTGAGCTTAGCATGTAACGGGTTGGAAATGTTGCCGGAGTATTTTGTCCGACATGCTAACAGTCTCTCCCCTTTTCTACTCTTTAGTGGGGGGCAGGGGCTAGTTGACTACATCCACCCTCCACTGCTACTTATGTCATTGACCCAGGGAAAAATGAAGGGCAAAGTGCACCTTGGTGGACTTGGAACTCAGGACGTAAATACAGAAATGCAACTCTCGTGAAGGTGTGGTGCAGGTATTTTGGGAGAGACTCAAAGAATTTGGATTGAGGATCAAAATTTGTTTGATTAAAACATAGTGTGTATAAATATATATATATACACACACACATATGCATATGTATGTGTATATATATATATATATAATATACACACATATATAGGTATATATATACACACACACATATGTATATATATTTACACACACATGTGTATATACATACATGTATATATACATACATATATATCTACATATATACATACACACACATGCATTTATATATATACACATACATATATGTGTATATATATATATTTACACAAACACATATACATACATATATATATACATACATATATATACATACATACATATATACACACACACATATATACACACACACACACATATATATATATGTATGTATGTATAGTCTAGTGGTTGGGTATTAACCTCATGGTCCTAAGATTGAAGGTTCAATTCCAGGGTTAGGCAGCTGATTATGTTCTTGAGCAAGGCACTTCATTTCATGTTGCCCCGGTTTACTCAGCTGTAAATGGGAACCAGCTGAGAGACGATGCAGCTTCCTCCTCTCAGTTGCCACATCCTTGATGTTCTGCAGTGTCAAGGGACATAGGAGAGCCAATGGGAGCCTAAATTATATGGGACCCCCTAAACCAATTAGTGAAAACATGTGATGACTATGGGGTGTTTATATATACATATACTCTTATATATATCTTTGGTACTTTATTTTTTATTTTTCTATATAAGGTACTCGCACTGGTTTCAAATATTCATTTGTAGCCATGCTGGAGCAACTCCACTGTCTTTGTTTTGCTGTTTAACAATATTCCAAGACCCATGGCTGACATTCCAATTCTTTGGAGATGTAAAGCTTGTGCCTGTCCCAAAAGACCCTGAAGGTCGTTAGCAGTGTTGTAAAACAGGTGACTGAAGGGCTAGTTTGTTGCCCCCCGCAAAGGAGAAATAATTCACCAGCGAGTTATGGCGCTCAGCATCTTGAAACATGACCCTCCCTACTGGCTGCAACCAGAGGCTGTTTAATTCAAGGTTTTGATTGTATAAGGAGAAAAACCCTTCAGGAAAATGAGTTTATGGGAGGCTAATTACTTGAAAAATAACAAGGTTTTTATATCAGAAATAGTAGTAATGAAAAAGAGAGAGGAGGGGGTAGTGGTCAAAGGTCAAACTCCAATGGTCACATCATGGTGTTTGAACCCAGACAGCAGGATTTATCTGGATACATAGTAATG
>NC_043025.1:5027687-5035187 GCF_006345805.1 Octopus sinensis
ATAATATATATACATACATGGGGTTCTCAGAATAAAAGACCCAGTATTGTTTACATAACATTCACACCCTGTGACCTGAGCTGACCAATGGAAGCTTAACATCTAAAAGCCATACTGAACTTGTCTTAAGTCTCTCATTCTTCTTCTTACATCTGATGAGACGGACCTGTCTTTTGCAACCATGAAACTTAAATTCATGCAGAACTGAGTGAAGCAATTATTAAAAGAGAAAAAAAGAAAAAGGGAACTAAAATCTAAAACTATCTTCCATTTGTTTCAGTCAGTGGACTGTGACCATTCTGGGGCAAAATCTTCCAGAGTTTATTCGGACAAACTGACCCCAGTACGGATGTCTTCTAATGTCTGGCACTTATTCAATAAGTCCCTTTTCCCAGAAATACTAAATTAAGTAATAGGGACGTAAACAAACCAACTCCAGTTGTCAAGCGTTGTGTGGGGGGACAAACATGAAAACACACATATGTATGGCATGAATAAAGATAATCCTAAAACAAACTGCACAGGAAAGTTATCCAAAACCTCTTTTGTTAATCCTTATCCTTTACACTCCCCGACAAGCAGTTTCTAATACACACACACACTTTCAAAGTATATACAGGAAGAAAAGAAAAAAACACCAGCATAATTATTATTATTATTATTATTATTATTATTATATACATACCATTTACAAGACTGCAGAGCCAGTAATTCGAATGAAGAAATCTAATGTGTTGGCAATAGAAGCAATGTTTAAATGATTGAATTATTAAAAATAGAAACTTTTGGAAGCCAGAAAGAGGGGGAAAATATTGAAGGGAGAGAAATGAAAACAAAACATCTTCTTATCAAAGAAGGTGATCAAATATTTGGCAAGAATTGTGACCTTTGTATAATAGTAAATTTATTTTTGTGGTATATACATATATACATACATATATATACACACACATGCACATATGTGTATATATATATATATATATATATATGTGTGTGTGTGTATATATATATATATGCCGGTTTAGTTGCCGACGACCCGACCATGCAACAGGAGGGTGTTTATTGGACACCCTGCGGGATGAAAAACAAAACCCGCCAAAGGGCGGAGGAACTCTTGAGAGTCAACGGCCATCCAATGAATGTCTTAAGGCTGTATCATGCGCGGGGACATAGAAATAATCGGACTGAATACCCAATCGCGCGGTTAAACCATTGGGAGTGAAGGACTCCTAGCCTTTGTTAGTGCATCCTTCTAGGAGAAGGTAACTCAGGTAACTGGGATAACTCCGACATAAAACCTGCAGCTCAGTGGTTACCGATGATGTTGACTTGTTCTTGTTTTCGGATTATGGCTGCTGTTGCTTAGTGAGTGGGATTGACTCAGTGCACAGCCTTTCCTCACTTTAAAAAATCTTCTTGCACAGGCATTGCACGATAACAACATTGATTAAGCTTCGTGCAATGGCCATACTCGATAACGAGGGGGCGGCCACCATATATATATATATATATATATATATATATAATTATACACACACATGAGTATATTTGCATGCATATGTAAATAAATACATATATCTTTTTCTTTATGGTTGATAATTTGCACATATTTCTTTTTAAAAGCGTTTTACTTCATTAAAGTCAATAGAGAAGGCGGACTACAGCAAATCCTTGGAAATTTTTTTAACAAACACAGATTGAAACTCCGACTCGCATCCCTACATCTCAGGTTCAAGGGCTGCTGCGACATAGTTATAATATACAATCTCTGAGATTAGGTGACTGACAGTGGTGGGGGATAATAACAGAAAGTACACTCACACTCACACTCAGAAAATGGCAGACACTGGAGTGTGGAATCGAGAAAGTCTTAAATTTGAGATTCAAAATTAAACAATATTATGGCAGGTTAAGACGGCAAAGAAGAAGAGTTAGTGTATACAAATGCATATATCTACATACTTACATATATCTTATTCCTTTCTGTATATGCTTAAGGGAGATAAGTCATCACGCTGATGACTGCTAATGAGGCAGAAACATGTATCCACAACTGGTTCCTTATCTTCAAAAAAAAAAACCTTAGAGGCATGTCAGTTTTGGAGGGTACTTGATTCTAGAAGTTATCTCCCCCTTCTCAAGTGGAGCTGGCCTTAATTGTCATTTGCTAATTCTGATACAGTTTCTAGAGGTGGAAATAATTTTAATAAATCAAAAATTTGTTGTATGGTATTTGATAGACCTATTTGCTCAAATACATACCTCTGGTCACTTGGTGTTATTTATCTTAGCTTATTTCTGTTTAATGATTGATACACACATATATATATGTATACATGCATGCAAATATGCACGCACATACACACATGCGCACGTGTGGTGGATTCTCTGTTGGTCTTAATGACAAGTACTCTGTTCGACCAATGAAATCCTTTACCCTGCAGAAATTAAAAGTCCACGTGACTGAGTATTCCACAGGCACATTCACCCTTAAAGTAATCCCAAGGCTGACTCAGTGCAGCACATATTTATTTTTTAGTAAGGATGGACCTTTTGAATATAAGGTATGGTGAAGCGAGAGAGAAGGGGGAGGGGAGACCCTTGAGTAAATAGAGATAAAAATATATAAAAACACAGAAAATAAAATATCAAACCAGGAGTTCTAAATGCCAACACCTGTCGCAGCCACCAGAGTTGGCAGTGGGATGTGGGGTGGGAAGGACGGGACACACACACAATGATGATAATAATAATAATAATAATAATAATAATGATAGCTGCAAATTTTGTCATAAGGCCAGAAATTTTAGAAGCAGAGGCACCAGTCAATGGCACTGACCCCCCAGTATTAGACTGGTACTTGATTTTATCGACCCCGAAAGGGTAAAAGGTAAAAGTCAGCTCAGCTGGAAACTGAGCTCAGAATGCAAAGAGCAGGAAGAGATAAAGCTAAGAATTTTGTGTGACCCTCTACCAGATTCTGTCAGCAATTGTTGCTTATGGCGGCAGAAGGCCGTCAAATTTGCGAGACGAGGGGCCAGTTGGTTCCGTCACCGTCGTTTTTGAGTCCCCTCCCCAATGCCCTGGCATATACTTAAATATATCAACTACAGAAGGGACAAAAGGCATAGATGGCCTCGACTGGGAATTTAGAAACCTGAGGGTAATATTATTGAACTAAATACCTGGAATTAATTTGTCACAATTAATAATAATAAT
Source organism: Octopus sinensis (assembly GCF_006345805.1). Lineage (NCBI taxonomy): Eukaryota > Metazoa > Mollusca > Cephalopoda > Octopoda > Octopodidae > Octopus > Octopus sinensis. The sequence goes on from NC_043025.1 coordinate 5,030,907, forward strand.
AATAATAATCCTTTCTACCACAGGCACAAGGCCTGAAATTTGGGGGTGGTGGGAGGGGAGAAAGTCGATTACATCAACTCCCAGTGTTTCACTGGTACTTAATTTATTGACCCCCAAAATGATGGAAGGCAAAGTTGACCTCGGCAGAATTTGAACTCAGAACATAAGGACGGACAAAATACCATCAGGCATTTCACCCAACCTGCTAATGATTCTGCTAGCTTGCTGTAGTAACAATAATAATAATAATGATAATATTAATACTAAAAATAATAATAATGATAATGATGCATGTGCCTCGTGTACCCTTATCAGATGGGTATATTGGGTTTCATATATTTGTACCCCAGTGTCTCTTTGATGGCATGCACTGTCCTCTCACTCAATAATAATAATAATAATAATATAATAATAATAATTTCAGTGGTAATAATGATTTCGTTTTATTAGGTACAAAAGAAATCTTTTTTATTTTTTTATAGTCTTGTTAGAGGGGATCTGTCCCTTGTAAAATTACTGGTACTTTGTTGTCTCAAATCTGGAAGGAATAATAAACAGAATAATGCACCCCCCCGCCCGCCTTTCCCCCACTCCTTAAACCCCCGCACTGGGGGTTTGAACTTGAGAATCACGGCAGCAAAAACCGAAATTCCTTAAAGCATAAAGATTGGCTCCCTGCCGCTAGCACCATGTAATGATAATATATTAAGCCAGGTTCTGTGTTGAAGGGTCTTGGCAGAGCATAATGATAATGAAGATGATGATGATGATGATGAAAATGATGACAAATAGCAGAGGTGGTAGTGGTGGCAATCTTGAAATGTCGTTTCTCCCCCTGATTAACGGCACTTTGCTAACAGTTCTCTCAGAGAAGGGAAAGCGGAAATCAGGAAAAGCCTGCTGTTTAGGGACCATTTCAGACAAAAAAAAAAAACAAAAAAAAAACCCCTACTTACACATAAATAGTTAATTTAATTATCCTAAAACATATACTGGGGGTGAAAAGGTTAACCGTCGATTACATTGACCCCCGTAAAAGGTAAGGTCCATCTCGGTGGAATTTGATCTCAGAGCAAGAAGACAGACGAAATGCCGCTAAGCATTTTTGCCCGGTGTGTTAACAAGTCAGCCAGCTCACCGTCCTTGATGGAGATACCAGAATGCTAGCTGGGTCACTACAGCAAATGAAGGGTCCAGCACGATGGGGTTGGCACTGGTACCTTGGTTCGCTCAACATGATATGGATTGTCCAGAACCAGCTCCACACTCTCGTCCTTCAAACTTAAAAAAGTACTGGTTTGGTGCAACAAGCGCCAGAAGCTCATTAGTTTGTCAGGATGCAGGACTTGTATGAAGTTATCTTCTCGTAGATGAAGAGCTGAAGGGCCTCGCCTGCTAACGGTGGTCTGTCTATGTGTGACCTTGTTATGGAGGCAATTCTGTGACATGCTGGCTAACATAAAGCAGGGACTCTGACAGCACAGAGATGACCTGCAGAAATAAGGGTTTGTGCAGCTCTAGTTCACCTCCTCCATCCTTCAAACTTGCATTTGCCTGGTGCAACAAGTGCCACAGGCTCAGTAGTTACCAGGATGCAGGGCTTGTATGGAGGTGCCCTCGCTAAGATGAGCAACAAAAGGGTTGCAGGACCTCATCTGCCATGGGTCTGTCAGTAAGGGACCTTCTTCCCGGAGGATTAGCTACAACCCTTTCTCAGCAAAGGATTTACGGCGGGGGGGGGGGGATTTTGTATGTTGGGATATTCATGCCTTTCCCAGGTGTATGTGCGCAACAGTATGCTGAAATGCGGAATGGGTGAGGGCAGCCCTTGAGTTTTGAAGGGTTCAGTGAAACAGATCAACCCCCAGGACTTAAGTCTGGTACTTATTCAACTGGTCTCTTTTGCTGAACCGCTAGGTTAGGGGGACATAAACAAACCAACACCAACTGTAAGGTGGGCAGGGGAGGACAGGGTCTTGGGGCACAAAAACAAAGACACACAGACATATGGACAGGCTTCTGTACAGTTTCTCTGTACCAAATCCACTACAAGGCTTTGATAGAAGACACTCACCAAGGTAGCATGCAGCAGGACTGAACCCACAACCACATGGTTGCATGGTGAGCTTCTTAACCATGCAGCTATGCCTGCACCAATGCTTCTCCCCATCCTTTTCTTTCTTTTTTACAAAGGCACAGGGCCTCGCTTTTAAGGACCTGCAGGGGACAGGGACAGTATTGTTGACACACTCCTCAGCGAATCACTGGTACTCAATTTGACCCCTTCAGGGACGAAAGGCAACATTTGTTATGGCAAGATTTGAACTATTCTAACAACAACAACAACAACAAAAATAGCAGCTTCCGATTCAGGCAGAAAGCCAGCAGTTTTCAAAGGAGAAGGGACTTGTTGCTACCAGCCCCCCCCCCACACACACACCCCCTACCTGGTACTTGACCAGTCCATTATTTTGTTGAGGGATGACAGGATTTGAATTCAGAAATAGCAGCTTCCGATTCAGGCAGAAAGCCAGCAGTTTTCAAAGGAGAAGGGACTTGTTGCTACCAGCCCCCCACACCCCCTTACCTGGTACTTGACCAGTCCATTATTTTGTTGAGGGATGACAGGATTTGAATTCAGAATTTTAAAGAGTCAGAAGTGATGCTGCAAACCGTATTTCGTCCAGTGCTCAACTGATTCTGCTAGTTTGCCATCTTAAGCGTGTCATGCTACAGCAGCAATAATTTAAACGCCATCTCTGCTGGATTCCCAGTAAAGCAGGAACGAACTAAGACAAAGAAAAATATCCATCGGATTCTATCTATTTGTTTGCCTGCGGTTCTTACTCTTAAGCTGTATATCCTTAAGATCCTTAAAAATGTTTTAGCCCGAAGGCCGTGGCCATGCTGGGGCACCAACGCTGTATAGGCAACTATTTTTTTTTTTTTTTTTTGCTCAGGAGCCCAGATGGAAAGGAAAGTCAGACACAGGGCCCTAGTCTGAGAGGGCTGATAATAATTTCTGATTTAAGCACAAGGCCAGCAAAGGGGAGTAGAAAAAGAGAGGGGAAGGATAAGGGGAACAGACGAAGGGGGGGGAAGCAGAAGGGGAAGACAGAAACTTAAGTAAAATTTACCATATAATAATAATAATAATGATAATAATAATCCTTTCTACTATAGTCACAAGAGGCATTAATTTTTGTGGCAGGGAGCTAGTTGGTTGCACTGACCCAAGTGCTCAGCGGGTACTTACTTTTATCAACCCTGAAAGGATGAACTCGATGGCGTTTCCAATGCGGAACATAAAACCAGCAGGATAAATACTGCTAAGCTTTTCGTCCACCGTGCTAACAATTCTGCCACCGACTATGGCTTCAGATTTTGGCACAGGGCCAGCAATTCTGTGGGGATGGCTAAGTTGATTAGATTACACCGACCCCAGTCCATGACTGGTACTCGTTTCAGTCGATCCTCAAACGATGAAAGGTAAGGTCGACCCTGACAGAATTTGAACTCAGAATGTAAAAACGGATAAAATGCTGCGAAGCATTTTGTCTGCTGTGCTAACGATTCAGCCGGCACACCTTCGACGATTTCATCTCAATCGAAGGAGAGGGGCTTTCTCCGTCCGGGTTGCAGATCCGCGGAATAATCTGCTGGACGAGATAGTGAAGATGCCGACGACCGCTCGGTTCAAAGTCTCCCTTGACCACAAATGGCCTGAACTCTTTGCATGAACACCCTCCCTGTACATAACTCCATGTCCCCCTACATGGCCTTGCTTTTTGCTTTTTGAGCCAAATAATTAACTTAACTTAACTTTAACTTAATAATAATAACAATAATGACTTTGCAATAATATGCAATTTATTTTTGGTGATGATAGCGGGAGGGGGGGGAATTTATTGACCTGATTGAATATTTCTCTTGACCACTGGTACTTTATCCTATCAGTAGCTCCCCCCCCACCCAACCCACCAACCGGAAGGATGATGAAAGAAGCGGAGATGCTTCTTGGCAGGATTCAAAAGTGAAACTTGGAAAAAAAAAAAAAACGTAACTAAATACCACCGCAGCCAGAGGTGAGGAGAGGGGGGGGGCAGGGCAGATGTTCAGTGAAGCCGACCCCCACCTCCCTGCTAATTAAAGGTATCCAGTTTATAAATCTTGTGTTGTCGTGGTGGTAGTGGTGGGAGTCAGCCAAAAGCGGGGGGGGGGCGAGGAAGAAGAAGGAAGGATGGGATGACACACACAAACCTGAATGCCCACACGATGACC
>NC_043025.1:5042687-5070187 GCF_006345805.1 Octopus sinensis
GGTGACTTGGCAAAAAGAAAAAAAAAAATTTTTTAGGAAAGATTTAAAAAAAAAAAAACCCCCCCAAAAAAAAAACCATACCCCGCACAGTGTACGTACGGTGAATGGCGCACGCATGGTCAGCGGTGAGCTGCACGGTTGGATTGTCTGTACGGACTGATTATGTAATTATCTTCTTGTGTGTGTGCGCGTGTATATATATATATATATAATATATATATATATATAATATATATATATATATTCATATATATATATATTATATATATATACATATATATATACATATATATATATATATATATAGATATCTGTGTGTGTGTGTAGAAAGAGAAGAGTGAGAGACGGGGGGAAGGGGGCGAGGAAAGATTAAAGAAGAAAGAGGTGGGAGTGGGGCGGGGGGGGGAAAAGGGCCGGAGGTGGTAAAAGAGTGAAAGAAACTGGTTATAAAAATATAGAATTGTCGATTGTGTAGCTTAGACATTTACACACACACACACACATACTTATACACACACACATGTGCATGTGTGTGTGCATATATGTATATACACACACACACATATATATATATATATATATAGGGAGAGAGAAAGGAATATGTATGTGTGTGGTGTGTATGTGTGTAGATATATATATGCATGTTTACATATGTATTTCTGTATATTTTATATAGACACAAACGCCCATATATTTATATTCCACACACACATAAATACAAGTGTATATATATATGCGTGTATGTGTGTGTATGTATCTACATACACTTATATGTGTATGCCTGCTTGCACATGCAACTGCACATTCAGCAACACACATATATACATACATTATATATATGTATATATATATATATATATATATACATCAAAACACACACACACATATATATATATATATGCAGGTAGATGCAGGGGAGTGCAATTTCAGCGATACACAGTCGCACCAACATGCACGCACACAAAACATATGCAGTGTTCTCGTGCAGAGGTACGCGCAGCCATGTATATATATATAATCACCTCTATCGTGTGTGGGGGGAGGGAGTGTGTGTGTGTGCGTGTGTGAGAGCGTGTGTATGTATGTGTGCATATACATTTTCATAGGTAAGTATGTATTGATACATGTATGTATATACATATACATACGTGCACTCACAGCATCATGTATGCATATACACTGATCCACAGCAGGTATGGGTTTCCTCGTGTAAAACGGTAACAATCCAAATTTATGTAATTCAAAACTCCCATGTATCGTCTTGGATAGCAGTTAGGTTTTTCTGTATTTTCTCAATACTAGCAAATCGGTCAAACTCTTCCCAATCCTCATCAGCAGATGAGATACGCTTTTGGAGTTTTTGTATTTTGCTGGCTCGGTCGGAAAACGCAGACGGTTCGAATTCCTCCTCGGCATCGAGCTCTTCAATGTCCCTGTTGGAAACGGTGTCGGCACTCAACTTCTTCTCGCTCTTGAAGTTTTCGTGGTTCTGGGTTTTGTCTAGTTGGGTCCCCTCGAAGACCCACTGAGGGTTGGCGCGTTTCCGCTTGTTTACAACGGACGTGTTAGAGGTTGGCTGCAAGCCGCTGCTACTGCCACCACCACCACTACCACCTCCACTGTTACTGTTGTTGTTCAGCTTGGAGGCCGGAGGTTTACCGACAGAGTTCTGGTTTTGGCAGGAATCGTCACTCCCTTTCTCTCTCACTCCGCCGCTCACCTCCTCAGCCTCGACCGAATTCTCCGAAGACAGCTTCCTCTGAATGGGTTCGAATTTAGGGAAGATCCACTGACCTCCGTCGCTGCTGCTCCTCTCTGGGGTCGTCTCGGAAATGATTGAGCTTTCACTATGGTTCGAACTATCCTCGTTTGGTTCGGTTTTCACGCTAAACGAACCATCAGGCTGTGAGTTGGAATTACTGTTCGCAGGATGCTGTTGCTGTTTGGCGCGCATACGATGATTGTGAAACCAATTAATAACAGTTTTAACGCCAACATTCAGCTCATTAGCCAAAACTTCTATGGTGTTTTGATTGGGGTACGGATCTTGCGCATACGCCTGACGTAGAATCTCCTTCTGTTCTTCTGTAAAGAATATGCGTGGACGTTTTGGTGCACTCGGTGCATCGAAGCACCGGTCATCAATGCTGCTCCTGCGTCTTCTTGCTGCAAAAAAAAAAAAGAAAAAAGAAAAAAATGCAGAAATTAGAAAGACGCAGTCAGCTGCAGTTTATGGCATCGAGTAACTTTCAAATAGAATCAAAGAAACGAAATTTAAAATTCAACCCTTTAGCATTAAGGTTACGGACAAATGCAACCCCTTATTTATTCGCATTTTGAAAAATTAATCAGGAATTATCACAGATACGAGATATTGATATGCTTATTTTTAGAATGACATTGTAGGGTAGGTGTGAGAGGCTGGATCTGGCCTTGTTTTGAATTAATCATACATTATCTCATAACTTTGAGATTTCAATGATGTAATTGGTTAGCTTTAGAATGACATTGTAGGGTAGGTGTGAGAGGCTGGATCTGGCCTTATTCTGAATTAATCATGCATTATCTCATAGCTTTGAGATTTCAATGATATGATTGTTTATTTTTAGAATGACATTGTAGGGCAGGTGTGAGAGGCTGAATCTGGACCTTCTTTTGAATTAATCATGCATTATCTCAGAGCTTTGAGATTTCAATGATGAGATTGTATATTTTTAGAATGACATTGTAGGGTAGGTGTGAGAGGCTGGATCTGGCCTTGTTTTGAATTAATCATGCATTATCTCAGAGCTTTGAGATTTCAAAGATTTGATTTTTTATCTTTAGAATGACATTGTAGGGTAGGTGTGAGAGGCAGGATCTGGCCTTGTTTTCAATGAATCATGCATTATCTCATAGCTTTGAGATTTCAATGATGAGATTGTATATTTTTAGAATGACATTGTAGGGTAGGTGTGAGAGGCAGGATCTGGCCTTGTTTTCAATGAATCATGCATTATCTCATAGCTTTGAGATTTCAAAGATGTAATTGGTTAGCTTTAGAATGACATTGTAGGGTAGGTGTGAGAGGCTGGATCTGGCCTTATTCTGAATTAATCATGCATTATCTCATAGCTTTGAGATTTCAATGATATGATTGTTTATTTTTAGAATGACATTGTAGGGCAGGTGTGAGAGGCTGGATCTGGCCTTGTTTTGAATTAAACATGCATTATCTCATAGCTTTGAGATTTCAATGATGTGATTGTTTATTTTTAGAATGACATTGTAGGGTAGCTGTGAGATGCTGGATCTGGCCTTGTTTTGAATTAAACATGCATTATCTCATAACTTTGAGATTTCAATGATGTGATTGTTTATTTCTAGAATGACATTGTAGGGTAGGTGTGAGAGGCTGGATCTGGCCTTGTTTTGAATTAATCATGCATTATCTCATAGCTTTGAGATTTCAATGATGTGATTGTTTATTTCTAGAATAACATTGTAGAGCAGGTGTGAGAGGCTGGATCTGGCCTTGTTTTGAATTAATCCTGCATTATCTCATAGCTTTGAGATTTCAATGTGATTGTTTATTTCTAGAATGACATTGTAGGGTAGGTGTGAGAGGCTGGATCTGGCCTTGTTTTGAATTAATCATGCATTATCTCATAGCTTTGAGATTTCAATGATGTGATTGTTTATTTCTAGAATGACATTGTAGGGTAGGTGTGAGAGGTTGGATCTGGCCTTGTTTTGAATTAATCATGCATTATCTCATAGCTTTGAGATTTCAAAGATGTGATTGTTTATCTTTAGAATGACATTGTAGGGTAGGTGTGAGAGGCTGGATCTGGCCTTGTTTTGAATTAATCATGCATTATCTCATAGCTTTGAGATTTCAATGATGTGATTGTTTATTTCTAGAATGACATTGTAGGGTAGGTGTGAGAGGCTGGATCTGGCCTTGTTTTGAATTAATCATGCATTATCTCATAGCTTTGAGATTTCAATGATGTGATTGTTTATTTCTAGAATGACATTGTAGGGTAGGTGTGAGAGGCTGGATCTGGCCTTGTTTTGAATTAATCATGCATTATCTCATAGCTTTGAGATTTCAATGATGTGATTGTTTATTTTTAGAATGACATTGTAGGGTAGGTGTGAGAGGCTGGATCTGGCCTTGTTTTGAATTAATCATGCATTATCTCATAGCTTTGAGATTTCAATGATGTGATTGTTTATTTCTAGAATGACATTGTAGGGTAGGTGTGAGAGGCTGGATCTGGCCTTGTTTTGAATTAATCATGCATTATCTCATAGCTTTGAGATTTCAAAGATGTGATTGTTTATTTTTAGAATGACATTGTAGGGTAGGTGTGAGAGGCTGGATCTGGCCTTGTTTTGAATTAATCATGCATTATCTCATAGCTTTGAGATTTCAAAGATGTGATTGTTTATATTTAGAATGACATTGTAGGGTAGGTGTGAGAGGTTGGACCTGGTCAGTTTGAAAGTAAAAACAGATGGACTTTTGGGGTTTGATACGACTGGTTTAAATGCTAAAGGATTAATGTCATACAATATAATAAAGTACAATATAAAATACAATAATGAATCAGAGTACAATATGAAATAATGATATGTATCGAAGAATGATATGCAGGCATAACAATATAATAAAAGTACAAAATTAAATATCATATGCAGTAAAGAACAATATATCTAACAATGTAGCGAAAATGTAATACGAAGTATATTGGTCAACTGTTTATATTACAGGACTGGTGCCCCCATCTTCATTGTTGGCTTTCACTACATTTCATCTGTTGTATGCTCCAGCCATCTTCAGGTGTCTTGCGTTGAACTCGGTGCAATTACCATACAACAGCTGAGCTCAACGCAAGACACCTGAAGCATGCAACAGGTGAAACGTAGTGAAAGCAACAAGCAAGATAAAGACATTGGTCTGATCGACGTAAACAACATCGCACATGAAATAAATTCCTCATCTCACAAACACAGAAAACATGGAGGGTTGTCAAATGAATTCGCTTGTTTTTTCTTTCTTTCTTTTTTTTTTTGTCCCCTTCCCCCCATACTTCACTTATTTCAATCTTTCCCAATATTATTTGAATTAAGAGCAAAATATTTTTATTGTGGTATTTTATGTTCGCAACACAGGAATTTATAAACTTTTGAGAAAATGTGAAAGAATTTCTGGGTTTTATTTCTTTTTCATAGCTTGCTTCCCAACCACATGGTTCCAGGTTCAGTCCCACTGCGTGGCATCTTGGGCAAGTGTCTTCTACTATAGCCTCGGGCTGACCAAAGCCTTGTGAGTGGATTTGGTAGACGGAAACTGAGAGAAGCCTGTCATATATATGAATATATATATATATATATATAGGAGTGGCTGTGAGGTAAGTAGCTTACTTCCCAACCACATGGTTCCGGGTTCAGCCCCACTGCGTGGCACCTTGGGCAAGTTTCTTCTACTATAGCCTCAGGCCGACCAAAGACTTGTGAGTGGATTTGATAGATGGAAACTGAAAGAAGCCCATCGTATATATGTATATGTGTGTGTGTGTGTGTATATATATATGTGTGTGTGTGTGTGTGTATATATATGTGTGTGTGTGTGTGTGTTCACCCCCACCCCCAACATCGCTTGACAACCGATGCTGGTGTGTTTACGTCCCCGTCACTTAGCGGTTCGGCAAAAGAGACTGATCGAATAGGTACTGGGCTTACGAAGACTAAATCCCGGGGTCGATGTGCTCGACTAAAGGCGGTGCTCCAGCATGGCCGCAGTCAAATGACTGAAACAAGTAAAAGAGTAAAAGAACAGTGGCTCTGGAAGCACAAAGACTGCCTCACCATCGGTCCTGATGAGGCAGTCCTCAACTGGACAACATGCTCGTGAGATTAACATGCTAGTGGCTGAGTGCTCCACAGACAGACATGCTTACTCTTAATGCAAATTCATGGGGAGATTCAGCTTGATACAGAATGTGGCAAGGCTGATCCTTTGAAATACAGGTACTACTCATTTTTGCCGGCTGAGTGGATTTAAGAGCAATGTGGAATAAAGGTGCTGCCAGGGATTGAACTCACGACCTTATGGCCGTGAAATAATGGCAAGAAAAACCCCTTCGAATAGAAACATTCAAAAGCTGCCTGTAACATTATTTTTTTTTTTTGGTAGTTCTGTTCTTCTACAACTTTTGTTAATTATTTTTGAAATACAAAGAAATTAAACCTCTTTTCAGGCAAATGATGGAATACCAAGCAGAAAAAACAAACAATCACCCCCCCCCCCAAAAAAAAAAATTCATCTGACAGCCCGATGCAATCCGGTGAAGTACAATATGTCCAACATAACAATATATATAAATATATATATATGTATGTAAATATATATATATATTCAGATGATTATGGTACTTAATTTGAGGCACCAGAATTTAGTATGGTATTATCCATACAATTTAAAATAAGATGATTAAAATCAAAATGAGTAACGAGGATATTCAGAGGTAATGCAGTACGATCGTTTCATGCGACTCCATTTAATTGAACAATGCAATCATTTCATTACATCAATTTAAAATGTAGAGCAATCTTCAGCTGCACAAAAAACACAAATTTAATTAAATTCTATGTTTTTTGTGCACCTGAAGATTGCTCTACATTTTAAATTGATGTAATGTTTGCATTGTTCAATTAAATGGAGTCGCATGAAACGATCGTACTGCATTATCTCTGGATATTCTGTTGCTTATTTTGATTATATATATATATACATATATATGAAACAATATAACAGCACGTTGAAATTGTATTAAACATCTGTTTTGCTGTCTGTGCAGCAATGGAACATGGAAAAGGAGAAATGCTATGGAGAAATAGCAGAGCAGAAATGCTATATAATATAACATCGATATAAGTTTATATATTATCATATGATATGGAGCAATAAAAGGTTATGACTTGATGTTATCACAACAGAGAGCAATCATAACAGAAACTGAAAGATGGGACGATGTTAAAATGTAAGAATGATAGAGGGTCGGACAGAGAATAACAACAATATTGGGTAATAACAACGTAGAGTAATGACAACATCTGTTAACAACAAACTAGAGTAATAACAACGTATTGGAGTAATAACAGACAAGGTAATATTTCCTCAGTGCCCAGATATGTTTTTCACAGGATATTGGAAACGAACGACACTGCTTGTATGACAGTGACACTCATTTACAATTATCATGCTATCAAGACAAGAACACATACACACACATTTTTTTTTTGGAGGGGGAGGTGTTTCTTTCAGTTTCTGTCTACTAAATCCACTCACAAGACATTGGCTGGCTTGGCACTGTCGTAGAAGACACTTGCCCAAAACGCCATTCAGTAGGACTGAACCCAGAGCCATATGGTCGAGAAACAAACTTATTACCACACAGCCACACCAGGTCAACATGCAAAGATAATAACAATAATAATAATAATGATGATGATAATAATAAATGCCCTGATGCAGTACCAGGCAGTGGCTCTCATGGCTTCTGATCTTAACTGATTGGAAGTGTTATCATGTACATTGTTTTGTCTTGGTATAAAAGATGGGCTACAGCAAATATTCTGCTCAATACCACAGATTTGCTAATGCCCTGATGCAGTACCAGGCAGTGGTTCTCATGGCTTCTGATCTTAACTGATTGGAAGTGTTATCATGTACATTGTTTTGTCTCGGTATAAAAGATGGGCTACAGCAAATATTCTGCTCAATGCCACAGATTTGCTAGTCAGTTGTTTGACCGTAACCAGTTGAGCATGTCCCTTAGTGGTTGACGATATGTGCAACTCTGATCAGGGGTAGAAGTAGTGGGGGAGCATCATAGCCATGTGTTGAGATGGATTCTTTGGGGTTTGGATAATTCACCTTTGGAGACATGGGTGGTTCTTTCAACATCCTTAAACAACCCTTATTCAGTGACCTTATGAGCGGGATGGCTACTCGATCAGAAGAAAATTCTAACTGGGCCTCACCTGCAAGGTCATGTGCTGTGTATCTTGATACGAGATCATCATGTCGCACACATATGGTTGAAGTGCATGTGCCTGGTGTACCCTTATCAGACAGGGTATTCATGATGGGTAACATATGCACAAGGCCTGAAATTTTAGCAGGAGGGGGATAGTCAATAGCATCAACCCCAGTGCTCCCAACTGGTAATTATTTTATGATGGCCATAAAGGGTTGAATGGCTAAGTCAACCTTCATGACATCTGAACTCAAAAGAAGGAAATGGTGCTAAGCATTTTGCCTGGGGTGCTAACAAATCTACCAGCATGCTGTCATAATAATCTCTCTCTCTATCCGCTCAGTTGAAGTCGACTCTCAGTCACTCATTGGATCAGTGTCCTCCAGTCAGTTCTATCCTGGGCCGCTTCTTTCAGACTGGCCATGTCCATTCCGGTATCACTCCTGATGGTGTCAAGCCAGCGGGTTCTTGGTCGGCCTCTTCCTCTCTTGCCACTGACCTTTCCGAGCATGATGTCCTTCTCCAGGGATTTTCTCCGCATAATATGACCGAAATATGCCAATCTATGCTTGGTGATCCTAGCTTCTAGCAACATTTTCGGCCTGATCTGCTTAAGAACTTCTCCATTGATGAGCCTTGCTGTCCATGGAATCCGTAAAAGTCTTCTCCAACACCAAAGCTCGAATGCATTAATAGTAATAATAATAATAAATAATAATAATAATACTAATAATAATAATAATGATAATAAAGATAAATGTGTGTGTGTGTGTATATATGAATAACAATGTCTGTGTGTGTTGAAATCAAACAAGAGAGAATAAAAGGAACATTATTATTAAACAGAAATAATAAAAATAATAAAGAAACCCAACAAGCAAAAAAACCCCAACTATTTGAAGAGAGACAATATCGAGAGACAGATGCGTGAATTGGGAATGAAACAAAAAAATGTGACATAATCGGCAACAAACAATACTGAAGACGGAAAAGAAAAGAAAAGAAAAGAGTTGTAACTGAGGCACGAGGGGAGCCATTTTGAGCACTTCGCTGGTACTTAATTATATTGACCATGGAGGAAGGAAAAGGAAAGTGGACCTTGCTGGGATTTGAAACCAAATCATCAAGACCTGAAACAGAATACTATAAAGCATTTTGTCGTCTGTTTTTTTTTAAAAATTATTCAGCCAATCACACCATTATAATAATAATAATAATAATAATAATAATAAATGCCCTGATGCAATACCAGGCAGTGGTTCTCATGGCTTCTGATCTTAACTGATTGGAAGTGTTATCATGTACATTGTTTTGTCTTGGTATAAAAGATGGGCTACAGCAAATATTCTGCTCAATACCACAGATTTGCTAATGCCCTGATGCAGTACCAGGCAGTGGCTCTCATGGCTTCTGATCTTAACTTATTGGAAGTGTTATCATGTACATTGTTTTGTCTTGGTATAAAAGATGGGCTACAGAAAATATTCTGCTCAATACCACAGATTTGCTAATGTCCTGATGCAGTACCAGGCAGTGGCTCTCATGGCTTCTGATCTTAACTGATTGGAAGTGTTATCATGTACATTGTTTTGTCTTGGTATAAAAGATGGGCTACAGCAAATATTCTGCTCAATACCACAGATTTGCTAATACCCTGATGCAGTACCAGGCAGTGGCTCTCATGGCTTCTGATCTTAACTGATTGGAAGTGTTATCATGTACATTGTTTTGTCTTGGTATAAAAGATGGGCTACAGCAAATATTCTGCTCAATACCACAGATTTGCTAATACCCTGATGCAGTACCAGGCAGTGGCTCTCATGGCTTCTGATCTTAACTGATTGGAAGTGTTATCATGTACATTGTTTTGTCTTGGTATAAAAGATGGGCTACAGCAAATATTCTGCTCAATACCACAGATTTGCTAATGCCCTGATGCAGTACCAGGCAGTGGCTCTCATGGCTTCTGATCTTAACTGATTAGAAGTGTTATCATATACATTGTTTTGTCTTGGTATAAAAGATGGGTTACAGCAAATATTCTGCTCAATACCACAGTTTGCTAATGCCCTGATGCAGTACCAGGCAGTGGTTCTCATGGCTTTGATCTTAACTGATTAGAAGTGTTATCATCTACATTGTTTTGTCTTGGTATAAAAGATGGGCTACAGCAAATATTCTGCTCAATACCACAGATTTGCTAATGTGCTGATGCAGTACCAGGCAGTGGTTCTCATGGCTCCTGATCTTAACTGATTGGAAGTGTATCATGAACATTGTTTTGTCTGGTATAAAAGATGGGCTACAGCAATATTCTGCTCAATACCACAGATTTGCTAATGCCCTGATGCAGTACCAGGCAGTGGCTCTCATGGCTTCTGATCTTAACTTATTGGAAGTGTTATCATGTACATTGTTTTGTCTTGGTATAAAAGATGGGCTACAGCAAATATTCTGCTCAATACCACAGATTTGCTAATGTCCTGATGCAGTACCAGGCAGTGGTTCTCATGGCTTCTGATCTTAACTGATTGGAAGTGTTATCATGTACATTGTTTTGTCTTGGTATAAAAGATGGGCTACAGCAAATATTCTGCTCAATACCACAGATTTGCTAATACCCTGATGCAGTACCAGGCAGTGGCTCTCATGGCTTCTGATCTTAACTGATTGGAAGTGTTATCATGTACATTGTTTTGTCTTGGTATAAAAGATGGGCTACAGCAAATATTCTGCTCAATACCACAGATTTGCTAATGCCCTGATGCAGTACCAGGCAGTGGTTCTCATGGCTTCTGATCTTAACTGATTAGAAGTGTTATCATATACATTGTTTTCTCTTGGTATAAAAGATGGGTTACAGCAAATATTCTGCTCAATACCGCAGATTTGCTAATGCCCTGATGCAGTACCAGGCAGTGGTTCTCATGGCTTCTGATCTTAACTGATTAGAAGTGTTATCATGTACATTGTTTTGTCTTGGTATAAAAGATGGGCTACAGCAAATATTCTGCTCAATACCACAGATTTGCTAATGTCCTGATGCAGTACCAGGCAGTGGTTCTCATGGCTTCTGATCTTAACTGATTGGAAGTGTTATCATGAACATTGTTTTGTCTTGGTATAAAAGATGGGCTACAGCAAATATTCTGCTCAATACCACAGATTTGCTAATGCCCTGATGCAGTACTAGGCAGTGGCTCTCATGGCTTCTGATCTTAACTGATTAGAAGTGTTATCATGTACATTGTTTTGTCTTGGTATAAAAGATGGTCTACAGCAAATATTCTGCTCAATACCACAGATTTGCTTGTCAGTTGTTTGACCTTACCCATTTGAGCATGTCCCTTAGTGGCTGACGATATGTGCATCTCTGATCACGAGCAGAAGTAGTGGGGGAGCATCATAGCCGTGTGTTGAGAGGGATTCTTTGGGGTTTGAATAATTCACCTCTGGAAACATGGGTGGTTCTTTCAACATCCTTAAACAACTCTAATTCAGGGACCTTTTGAGCGGGATGGGCTACTCAACCTGAAGAAAATTCTAACTGGGCCCCACCTGCAAGGTCATGCGCTGTTTATCTTGATATGAGATCACCATGTCGCGCACATATGGTTGTGATGCATGTGCCTCGTGTTCCCTTATCAGACAGGTAGTCATGATGGGTATACTGGGCTTCGTATATTTTACCCCAGTGTCACTTTGATGGCATGCACTGCTCTCTCACTCAATAATAATAATAATAATAATGTTTTCTACTATAGGCACAAGGCCTGAAATTTTAGGGGAGGGGACTAGTTGATTGTATTGACCCCAGTGTTTCACTGGTGCTTAATTTATCGACCCTGAAAGGATGAAAGGCAAAGTCGACCTCAGTGGAATTTGAACTCAGTATGTAAAAACAGATGAGATGCTGATAAGCATTTTGCGTGGTGTGCTAATGATTCTGCCAGCTCACTGCTTTGATAATGACGACGATGATGATGATGTGAAGATCATCTCATAGCTTTGAGATTTTGCTGATATGATTGTTTGTTTTAGAATGACATTGTAGGGCAGGTGTGAGAGGCAGGATCTGGAAAGTTTGAATATAAAACAGGTCGACTATTTGTACAGGAGATGGCTAGCTTAAATTCTAAAGGGTTAATACCTTAAACCCTTTAGCATTCAGATTAATCCGTCGAATGTAATCCTAATCCTTGCTTATCCACATTGCTTTGAATTAATCACGGATCATCTCATAGCTTTGAGATTTCAATGTGATTGTTTGGTTTTAGAATGACATTGTAGGGTAGGTGTGAGAGGCTGAATCTGGCCTTGTTTTGAATTAATCATGCATTATCTCATAGCTTTGAGATTTCAAAGATGTGATTGTTTATTTTTAGGACACTGTTGGGTAGGTGTGAGAGGCCAGATGAGGCTAGGTTTAAATAAGGGGCCACAGGCAGGACAACGGCTACAGAGATAGGGATTGGTTTATGCGCAGCTAACCCTACACAATATTTTACGTAGTGATATGATGTTGTAGGTGGGGTGGGGTGGGGTCGCTGGTGGAGCTGCTTGCAACAACATCAAGTACAACGAATACAACAACAACAACAAGCCTAGCAGTGGTCCTACCTCCACATGGTACCTGATGGAAAAACTCAAATATAGGCAACGAAAAAATAACCCGAGTAGTTAGCAAGGGAGAAATATAGAAAACTGTGGGCAGAGAAGAAATAGGGGCAAGCGTAGGGGACAGAGGGTGGTGCATTCTAAACTTGTGATGGGAAAGGGGATGAAAAAGACGGGGAGGGGGGTTTCGGATGGGTCGCTTGTAATAATAATAATACTAACAACACCACTGACAATGAAAAGAACAAGCTGAAGAAGATTCTTACCTCCATGCAGGGACTGATTGAAGAGCTCACCTATAATGGGGCCACATCTCAGCTGGTTGCTGTAGGGCCCCAAAATGTGGACCAAGAAAGGGAGGGGACAAGAGGGAAAGAGGGTGCTGTGTGCATTGATGGGAGCAAACATGAAAATGACCGACCGCCACCACCATAAACTAAAAAGGGACAACAACAACAATAATAATAGGGGCCACAACAACAACAACAACAACGACGACGACACCAAGTGCGAACCTAATGAGCAAAGAGGTTCGTTAACTTACAGCATTGACTAACAGTAGAGGCAGGAACCAGTTCAAACCAGTCGACGCTATTGTAGTCGGTAACATCTAGAGAGAGAATTAAAGTTGCTACTAATTAACACAGGACAACAAACGAAACAAACAATTTAACGAGGTGATTAACGCAAGCACCTGGGTTGATGAAATTCATCGCAAAGGGCCAGTAGTATTCTCCTGGGCCCCCCCCATCAGAATTTCACGACAGGTACATATAAACATACAGGGTTATAGACACAAAGACAGACAGACAGACACACATTTTCATCATCATCATATTTTACATTTAATGCCTATGTTTCCACAGCTGCAGGGGTCAAAATGTCTTGGGGGTACCCTATGAGATGAAATATCAAATGTACCCCCAATTGTACCAGTACAGTTTTTTATCTTTTGCCTTTGCAATCAATGGACTGTGGCCATGCTGGGGCACTGCCTTGAAGAATTTTTCTTTCTTTGGTTGAGCGAATCAAACCCAGTACTTTTTTTTTTCCTTAAAGTCTGGTACTGTCAGTCCATTTTGCTGAACTGCTAAGTCACAGGCATGTAAACACACCAACATCGGTTGTCAAACAGTAGTGGGGGAGAAACACACATACATATATGATGGGCTTCTTTCAGTTTCTTTCTACCAAATCCACTCACAAGGCTTTGGTTAACCCAAAACATTAGTAGAAGACACTTGCCCAAGGTGTCATGCAGTGGGACTGAACCCGGAACCATGTGGTTGGGAAGCAAGCCTCTTACCACACAGCCGTGCCTATGTATAAATGTCTATATATATATATATTGAGCTCCAATGTCATTATTGGCTGAGTACTCCACAGACGCGCGTACCCTTAATGTGGTTCTCAGGGAGAAGGTTGGCCCTTCTGAAATACAAGTCCAACTCATTTTTTGCCAACTGAGTGGACTGGAGCAACATGAAATAAAGTGTCTTCCTGAAGGGCACAACATGCCACTGGGAATTGAACCCGTGACCTTATGATTGATTATGAGCCGGATACCCTAACCTATATATATATACATATATATACATATATATTATATATATATATATATATAATATATGTATATATATATATACGTATATATATATACGTATATATATATATATATATATATGTATATATACATGCATATATGGGTACAGGACACCAAAAAAAAAAACATTGACTACAATGAGAAACAAAAACATAGAAACAAAAACATGGAAACAAATGTCTTCGTTTCTCATTGTGTTCAACGTTTTTTTTTTATGTCCTGTACCCATATATGCATCTATATATACATATAGATGTAGGTTTGTATATATATATGTATGTATATATGCATATGGTTATATATTATTTATGTTATTATATGATCAAACACCACACATCCATTTCCAAGTATATACATATATATACATATATATATATATGCATATATATGTGTGTATATATATATATATATACGTAATATATATATATTATACGTATATATAATACGTATATATATATATATATATATATATATATATGTATATTATATATATATATGTATATATATATATATATATTATATATATATATACGATATATATACGTATATATATATATATATATAGTATATATATATATATACGTATATATATACGTATATATATATTATACGTATATATATACGTATATATATATTATATATATATATATATATATATTATATATATATATAATATATATATATGTATATATATATATGTATATATATATATAGTATATATATATATACCAACCATGTCTGCATATTCCGAAAAAAAAGAAAAGTTTTAATGCATAAAAACTTAAGGGAGCCCCAACTTCACATAAAGGATCTGGGGTGATTTTCTGAGACATGATTTTAGGGAAAAAAAATGTCCGACATGCCATCAAACAGAGAAGATTTTTTTTCTCTGACTGGATATCCTCCTCGTCATCAATTCTTACCTGTTTCTAAGCAAGGTAAAAATTTCCTGTGGCCAGGGATCTTTGCCACAAGAAACTGAAAATGAACAACAGGGGTACCTTTACTTGAGAAACAGGAGTAAGAGTTTGAGACAGGAAGATCACTTTCACGGAAAATCCGGATTACTTTCTGTCTAACCCATGCCAGCAGGGAAAAAATGGAAGTTAAACACACACACACACAGTCATACACAAACACGATCACATGAATATATTCAGAGAAACATACATATATATATTTACAAACACGCAAACACATATACAGAAGATACTGAAGGAGCGTCCACGTGGTCACATAACCTGCAAGAAATAGAAGCCAAAGCGACACAAAAATCACACCCCAACCATCTTAAAGAAGGATGGATCTAGTTAATTAATAGAAAGTGCAATTAATATGTACTGTGCTTAATGATCTGAAATGAAAGACAATATGGTGACACGTTAAACACATCTCAAAACAGGCCATAATAGGTCAGAGATAACCAGGGGTTCAACAACAACAACAACAACACATACTGAGACAGTTATCAGTTTATAAAGTCATTAGGTAACCCTAACGAGATAAATTACATCAACAAACCACAAACACATACATATATACTCTTGCGAGATGGGTGAGGCAGTTTGGCAAGAACTGGTGAGTTGCTTGCTGGGCAGCATTGAGCTCCAATGTCATTATTGGCTGAGTACTCCACAGACACGCGTACCCTTAATGTGGTTCTCAGGGAGAAGGTTGTCCCTTCTGAAATACAAGTCCAACTCATTTTTTTGCCAGCTGAGTGGACTGGAGCAACATGAAATAAAGTGTCTTGCTGAAGGATACAACATGCCACTGGGGATTGAACCTGTGACCTTATGATTGATTATGAGCCGGATACCCTAACCACTGTGAAGGCGCGTGGCTCAGTGGTTAGAGTGTCGAGCTTACGATCGTGAGGTTGTGAGCTCGAATCCCGGACCGGGCGGCGTGTTGTGTTCTTGAGCAAGGCACTTTATTTCACGTTGCTCCAGTTCACTCAGCTGTAGAAATGAGTTGCGACGTCACAGGTGCCAAGCTGTATCGGCCCCTTTGCCTTTCCCTTGGACAACATCGGTGGCGTGGAGAGGGGAGACCGGTATGCATGGGCGACTGCTGGTCTTCCATGAAACAACCTTGCCCAGACTTGTGCCTCAGAGGGTAACTCTCTAGGTGCAAACCCATGGTCAGTGTATGACCGAAGGGGGTCACTACTACTACTACTACCCTAACCACTCAGCCACTCACCTTCACAGTAACAACAATAATAACAACAACAGTTACAGAGATGACTATCAGTGTCTTTCACGTTCATTCACACAGAAGTGAAACATTTCATCAATGATCACCACAGGTAAACAAAAAACAAAAACATGTACAGCCACAGAGGCAGAGACACAGGCGGGTGGACAGACAACCTGAATAACATCAGAGTCTTTTGCTCTCACCTGAAAATAAAATGTTATTAGACAAAAGTGATTGATAAAAATGAGACTAATGAATGGAAGATTGACGAATTAGAATAGGTAAGAAATGCAGTTGATAAAGATGAAACATGATGGAATCAACACAATAAAAAAAAGTATATATATTTAATTAAATAAATAAATACATGAGGAAGTACAATAGACAAAGAAATTTAATTTAACCCTTTCGATACCGATCTCCTTGAAACCACCTTTGGTTCTGGTACAAACCTGTTACCATTTCAGTTCAGTTCTAAGCGAAACATTGAATTAATATAATGGAAACGTTCCAAAGTTGCACTTGTATTGCAAGTATCCTTCATCTGATCTGAGAATGTGCTACATTGCTGGTGAGCCGTCTGAGCTGTTTAATTGAACACAGAACTGTTAATTTCACTTTAAATAGATTTCATGAAGTGTCGAAATTTCCATCACACATCAGGGGTACCTTTACTTGAGAAACAGGAGTAAGAGTTTGAGACAGGAAGATCACTTTCACGGAAAATCCTGATTACTTTCTGTCTAACCCATGCCAGCAGGGAAAAAATGGAAGTTAAACACTGTGTGGTTAAGAAGCTTGAATCCGAACCGCCTGGTTCTGGGTTCAGTCCCTCCCACTGCATGTGCCTTCTACTATAGCCCTAGGCTGCCCAAAGCCTTATCAGAGGAAACTAAAAGAAGCCCATTGTATCATCATCATTTAGTGTCTGTTTCCATAAAAGCATGGCAAAGTTGACATCAAAAGAATATTAAAATGAATATCTTTATATATAAAAGTCAAGTTGTGTGTCTGTCTCCTACGATTTAGATTCCTAACTACTCCCACATTTTGCGGTGCAGTTTAACCAAATTCGGGTATCTTATAGTCGTGATTCATATCGAGCCCTTCTGGGTATTAGCGTGCGTCTACGATGCGTCTACGATTTAAAAAAAAATTTACCATCATTTTTCCCATTTTTAATGCATTTTTTTGCAATTATATAAGGGAAGTAACTCTCTAAAAATTTATTATTAAATCTCAGAACGTAAAAAGCTACAGTAACGCCCCTCTTTGTGGTTAGCCATATTGAAATGGCTATTATACTTTACATCTCTAAAAATGCTTATATAGTTATTTCCCTTACAAACCTGAGCAACGCCGGGCGATAATGCTAGTATCTTATAAACGTGCCTCCTTATATATTTGTGTGCACTTGTCTTGACGATGTGAAATAATTATAAATGTGTTAGTGACGTGGGTATATATATGTCTGGTGTAAAATGGCATAGCCACAAATAATTTATTGGTTATGGTTACCTGAAAATAACCTGTCACAGAAATGTATGCTAATGCGGAACACACCCTGTACTACTTGAACATAGGTAAGATATTCTCACTATTGACTGCTCAACTAGTGACTGTTAAACCAACACACATTGAACTGACACGGTAAACCAACACGGTCAAAGTTAGTTAATTTTTTGGCTCAAAAAGCAAAAAGCAAGGCCATGTAGGGGGACATGGAGTTATATACAGGGTGGTGTTCATGTAAAGAGTTCAGGCCGCTTGTGGTCAAGGGAGACTTTGAACCGCCGGTCGTCGGCATCTTCACTATCTCGTCCAGCAGCTTATTCCACGGATCCGCAACCCGGACGGAGAAAGCCCCTCTCCTTCGATTGAGATGAAATCGTTGCAGATAGAGCTTTTCGGAGTGACCCCACAGCCGAAGCTCAGGAGCAGGCATGAAGAACAGCTCTTTCGAGAGTTTACACTTTCCGCTTATGATGTTGTGAGCAAGAATGAGATCACCTCGGCGGTGGCGTTTTTCTAGAGAATAAAGGTCGAGTATCTTCAGCCTTTCTTCGTAAGACAAACTAACCCCATCAACTACACCCCCCCCCCTGGCACTTCACTTGTAATCGATTAGTCCACCTTCAGTCACATGGGGGGGGGGTGTTCAGGATTCTCCCATAACAAAATGTATAAGGATTTGGTTCGCAAGATTCTTTATGTGAGTTTGTGTGTTGAAGCATATTTTGTTGTGCCAGGGGAGGGTCATTCTCTTTTGGTGTCTTATAATTTAACACACTCACTGGTCCAGTTTCCACTCATTTATTTATTTTTCTAAAATTT
The DNA here is from genome assembly GCF_006345805.1 of Octopus sinensis. Lineage (NCBI taxonomy): Eukaryota > Metazoa > Mollusca > Cephalopoda > Octopoda > Octopodidae > Octopus > Octopus sinensis. Next base: position 5,061,474 of record NC_043025.1, read on the forward strand.
TCGTTGCATCGTGCAAACCTTTTCAATAGTTGTTGACTCTCCCCAGACACAACATGCTCCCAAAATTTCAGGGTTTGTAACTATTGTAGCAAGGATTATTATGAAGGCCATGAGCTGGCAAACCCATCAGCATGTTGGACAAAAATGTTTAGCAGCATTTCTTTCAGTTATGCTCTGAGTTCAAATCCCACCAGGGTCAATTTTTGCCTTTTATCCTTTTTAGGGCTGACCACGGTTGCAATACCAGAGGGCGCACACTCTCCTACCCTGATGTAATCTCCAGGGATACAGGCATCCAGCAACAGGACCTCCGTAATGCTATGATGGACTGTGAAGTCTGGCATGGCATGGTAAATTCCATTGTCTCGACCACGGTCGAACAATGATGATGATGATTGCAACAGACCAAATTGTGTAACATTGCACAATGCTATGCAATGGAAATTTCAACACCTCATGAGATGAATTTGAAGTGAGTTTAACAGCTCTGAAAGTTAATTAAACGGCTAAAATGGGGGTTCATACACAATGCCATGGAAAAACAAAACAATTATTTCAAATTCTTCCAAATTCTACGTAGTTTTATCAAGATTTACTGAAATGCATACAAGTAATGAATTCTATAAGAAATATTGTAAAGAAAGGGTTAAAATAACTCACACAGCAACAGACAATTTCTGCAAAAAGAACCCAAAACACAAAAAAAAAAAGCATGCGCTAATTGGTTAGTTCGTTTGCGATAATGAAAAAGTTTTAAAAGATTACAAAAAAAAAAATTATATATATATATATATATAAAAAAATCAACTTAAAAAAAAGTGAGTATGGCAGCTTTATCCCACAACCTGATGTGGTCAGTTTGGGTGGGTGAGAGACTTTTATTGTGGCTGGGCAGGGCATTGTTAGCAAGTTTTTAACCAAACACCAAACTTTTATCGGCACAAAAAAAAAAAAAAAAAAAAAAGAAAAATAGCTGAAACTGTGGTTAATAAGGTTTGATTGAGGAGAGAGAGCAATAGAGGGGAGAGGGTGAGAGAAAAATTTGGAGAGAGACAGAGAGACAGAGAGGGGGGAGAATGGAGATGATGATAATAATAGCCCTGCCAGGAACAGCCCACATCCTGCGCAAGGCACCATCGGTTCAATAATACAACCCAAATAAAACCACCCACAAAGACAAGCCACCCTCTATATAGCAAAGGTCCAATAAAATAAACAACCTCACAACAGGTACTCTACAGGGTGGATACCCAACAGAAGAACACAACTCACATTACACACACAACACAAACACTAAAACAACAAAAACCTGCAACCAGACCCCATAAAAAACAGAAACTGACGCAATACAATACCAGGAAGAGCTTGGACCCAAATTGTACAAGCAAAAACAAAAAAAAAAAGAACACACAATACTGCACACACACCCCAGCAACATGGAGGTGTAGCAGTTGACGCAGTAGAAATCTGCCTGAAACTATCAAATGTTGAATAATAATAATAATAATAAATGCCCTGATGCAGTACCAGGCAGTGGCTCTCGTGACTTCTGATCTTAACTGATTGGAAGTGTTATCATGTACATTGTTTTGTCTTGGTATAAAAGATGGGCTACAGCAAATATTCTGCTCAATACCACAGATTTGCTAATGCCCTGATGCAGTACCAGGCAGTGGCTCTCATGGCTTCTGATCTTAACTGACTGGAAGTGTTATCATGTACGTTGTTTTGTCTTGGTATAAAAGATGGGCTACAGCAAATATTCTGCTCAATACCACAGATTTGCTTGTCAGTTGTTTGCCCTTAACCAGTTGAATATGTCCCTTAGTGGCTGACGATATGTGCATCTCTGATCACGAGCAGAAGTAGTGGGGGAGCATCATAGCCATGTGTTGAGAGGGATTCTTTGGGGTTTGAATAATTCACCTTTAGAAACACAGGTGTTTCGTTCAACATCCTTAAACAATCCTTATTCAGGGACCTTTTGAGCGGGATAGGCTACTCAACCTGAAGAAAATTTTAACTGGGCCCCACCTGCTAGGTCATGTGCTGTTTATCTTGATACAAGATCACCATGTCATGTACGTATGTTGTGATGCATGTGCCTGGTGTACCCTCATCAGACGGGGCTTCGTATATTTTACCCGAGTGTCATTTTGATTAGTTGAATTACATCGGCTGCAGTATCTCACTGGTACTTAATTTATTGACCCTGAAAGGATGAAAGGCAAAGTCGACCACAGCGGAATTTGAACACAGAATGTAGCGGCAGACGAAATACCGTTAAGCATTTGCCTGGGGTGCTAACAGTTCAGCCAACTTGTCACCTTAATAACAATAATAATGATTTCAAATTTTGGCACAAGGGGACAAGTCAATTACATTACATTGACCCCAGTATTCAACTGGTACTAATTTTATAGACCCTGAAAGGGTGAAAGGTGAAGCTGAACTCAGCTAAAATTGAACTGAAAACATAAAGACATGCAAATGATTCTGCCAGCTCGCCACCCTCAATGATAATAATAATAATAATAATAATAATAATAATTATAAATAATAATAGGTGTAGGAGTGGCTGTGTGGTAAGTAGCTTGCTTACCAACCACATGGTTCCGGGTGACGTCTCACTGCGTGACACCTTGGGCAAGTGTCTTCTACTATAGCCTCAGGCTGACCAAAGCCTTGTGAGTGGATTTGGTAGACGGAAACTGAAAGAAGTCCGTCGTATATATGTTTATGTGTGTATATGTTTGTCCCCCCAACGGCGCTTGACAACCTGTGCTGGTGTGTTTATGTCCCCGTAACTTAGCGGTTCGGCAAAAGAGACCGATAGAATAAGTACTGGGCTTACAAAGAATAAATTCTGGGGTCGATTTGCTCGACTAAAGGCGGTGCTCCAGCATGGCCGCAGTCAAATTACTGAAACAAGTAAAAGAACAAAAGAAGAACAAAGAACATAATAATAGTAATAATAACAACAACAACAATGAAAGTCCAGTCCTTGCCCAATCTGAATATATATATATATATATATATATATAGACCGGAGTAAACACATAAATGTGAAACAAGGTGGAAAAAAGAGTACTCAAATACCAGTGGTAGAGTAATATGCTTTATTTTAAGCAGCAGAAAATTCAACAAAATCTGTTACTCTGAGTTTCTCGTTGCCGTTCATCAGACAGTTTTTGCTAGAATGGAACTTATATATTCTATAGCAAAAACTGTCTGATGAACGGCAACGAGAAACTCAGAGTAACAGATTTTGTTGAATTTTCTGCTGCTTAAAATAAAGTATATATATATATACAGACCAAGTACGTAGTTATATCCACTGGACAATATGCCAACACTACAACATAAACACAGGAAGTGGTATAAACATGTGCCAAACAAGGTACATGACACTGACCGGGCCACGATCATCTGGCATGTGCCTGTTCAAACTGACAAAGAAGTAAAGGCTAATCGCCCAGACATAGTAATCAAGGACTGGAAAAGCAAAAACCACCTGCTTACTGACAGACATTGCAGTTCCCTGCTGACCAAAATACAGCCCAAAAGGAAGTGGAGAAATCGTCGAAGTACAAAGACCTCAAAATTGAAGAGTCCTAGATATGTGGGGTATGAAGGTGAAAACAATACCAGTAATAACCCGAGCATTCGGTATGATAAAAAAAAACATATGAACAAAAACATAAATGCTAGACCTGAACCCTTGATACTAAACACTATCCAAAAAATAGCCCTGCCAGGAACAGCCCACATCCTGCGCAAGGCACTATCGGTTCAATAATACAACCCAAATAAAACCACCCACAAAGACAAGCCACCCTCTATATAGCAAAGGTCCAATAAAATAAACAACCCCACAACAGGTACTCTACAGGGTGGATACCCAACAGAAGAACGCAACTCACATTACACACACAACACAAACACTAAAACAACAAAAACCTGCAACCAGACCCCATAAAAAACAGAAACTGACGCAATACAATACCAGGAAGAGCTTGGACCCAAATTGTACTAGCAAAAACAAAAAAAAAAGAACACACAATACTGCACACACACCCCAGCAACATGGAGGTGTAGCAGGTGATGCAGTAGAAATCTGCCTGAAACTATCAAATGTTGAATAATAATAATAATAATAATCATAATAGTAATTCTTTTATTCTTTTACTTGTTTCAGTCATTCGACTGCGGCTATGCTGGGGCACTGCCTTTAGTTGAGAAAATCGACCCCAGGATTTATTCTTTGTAAGCCCAGTACTTATTCAATTGGTCTCTTTCGCTGAACCGCTAAGTGACGGGGACGTAAACACACCAGCATCGGTTGTTCATGAGCAATGTTGAGGGACAAATACAGACACACAAACACATATATATTTACATATATTCGACGGGCTTCTTTCAGTTTCCTTCTCCCAAATCCACTCACAAGGCTTTGGTCAGCGCAAGGCTATAGTAGAAGACACTTGCCCAAGGTGCCATGCAGTGGGACTGAACCCGGAACCATGTGGTTGGTAAGCAAGCTACTTACCACACAGACACTCCTGCACCTAATAATAATAATAATAATCCTTTCTACTCTAGGCACAAGGCCAGTAAGTTTGGGGGAGGGGTAGGTCAATTACATCGAGCCCACTGTTCAACTGGTCCTTATTTGACCAACCCCAAAAGGACAAATGAAAGGCAGAGTCAGCCTCATCAGAATTTGAACTCAGAACGTAAAAATCAATTATATGTCATTAAGTGTTTTGCCTGGCATGCTAACGACTCTGCCAGCTCACTGCCTCATTGTAAAATTGATGATATTAATAGGTTAAATTGAAAGCTACCCTGATAAAGCAATGGCCCAGTGGTGAGGGCAGCGGACTCGCGGTCATAGGATCGCGGTTTCGATTCCCGGACCGGGCGTTGTGAGTGTTTATTGAGCGAAAACACCTAAAAGCTCCACGAGGCTCCGGCAGGGGATGGTGGTGATCCCTGCTGTACTCTTTCACCACAACTTTCTCTCACTCTTACTTCCTGTTTCTGTTGTACCTGTATTTCAAAGGGCCGGCCTTGTCACTCTCTGTGTCACGCTGAATATCCCCGAGAACTACGTTAAGGGTACATGTGTCTGTGGAGTGCTCAGCCACTTACACGTTAATTTCACGAGCAGGCTGTTCCGTTGACGGATCAACTGGAACCCTCATCGTCGTAACCGATGGAGTGCTTCCAAACCTGATACTCCCACTCCACCCCCCACCCCCACTATCACCAAGACCATCAACAGCAAAAACAAACGAACAATCAAATGAAAAACAGGGCCAAACATAAAAGTCTTGACCCCCTCGAAATTCAACAGCAAGATGTTAGTGCACTCATAAATTGGAGGGGAGGGGCAGGAACGGTAGCAGAAAAGGAAGAACAAGAACACCAAGACAAAAAAATAAATTTAAATACCACACACAAAAAAAAAACAAAAAACAACACAGTGAACAAAAATATCAAATCCAAAGCAGGTGAAAAAAAAACACACACACACAAAAAAAACAAAAAAAAAACAAAAAAAAACACAGTGAACAAAAATATCAAATCCAAAGCAGGTGAAAAAAAAACACACACACAAAAAACAAGAACAAAACAAAAAAAAAAACAACCCAACCCTTTCTTTTCCGAAAACTGAGACACTTCTTGGCATTTTCAAACAGAGAGGAGAAGCAGTTAGTAAGAGAGGTTTAGGGGCAGTATCGGGCCCAGGGTGTGAAATAATAATGCTTTTTAATTTCGGTAGAGAGACAGCAGCTCTGAGAGGAGAGAAGAATTTATCAGATTGATGCTAGTTGAATCCAGAAAGTTTGCCACAGAAAAAAACTGGCCTCAGGATTTGGGGCTGTAGAAAAGTTCGCTGCATAGGAAATTCTGCAGCAAGACAAAAGACGAACTGTTCCCCTTGGAGCAATAAATGCTTCAACCAATAAGAAGGGGGTAAAGGTCTGCGCCCCCAAAGTCCATCCCCTCCTCAGCGCGGTGGGGACGCTGGCAACGGGTAGTGTCAGAGCTATGCTGTCGGGAACTCCGGTTCCTGGTAGAGCCACCCAAGGCGGATTGGTCTGACACCGAGTGGTATTAGGGCCACAACCCGGTGAAAATCCTCGGAGTGTCTGTTTGTGTCCCCAAAGTCCATCCCCTCCTCAGCGCGGTAGGGACGCTGGCAACGGGTAGTGTCAGAGCTATGCTGTCGGGAACTCCGGTTCCTGGTAGAGCCACCCAAGGCGGATTGGTCTGACACCGAGTGGTATTAGGGCCACAACCCGGTGAAAATCCTCAGAGTGTCTGTTTGTGTCCCCAAAGTCCATCCCCTCCTCAGCGCGGTGGGGACGCTGGCAACGGGTAGTGTCAGAGCTATGCTGTCGGGAACTCCGGTTCCTGGTAGAGCCACCCAAGGCGGATTGGTCTGACACCGAGTGGTATTAGGGCCACAACCCGGTGAAAATCCTCAGAGTGTCTGTTTGTGTCCCCAAAGTCCATCCCCTCCTCAGCGCGGTAGGGACGCTGGCAACGGGTAGTGTCAGAGCTATGCTGTCGGGAACTCCGGTTCCTGGTAGGGCCACCCAAGGCGGATTGGTCTGACACCAAGTGGTATTAGGGCCACAACCCGGCAGACAGGGCTCTGGTGAAAATCCTTGGAGTGTTTGCTTTGGTAACCGGCGGCTCCTTGGTCGTCCTGTCCCTGCGTTTGCGGACAATCTGCGGCAAACAGGATGTCTCTATATGCGGGATTGTTGGGGACCGCTTGTGAAATCCACATATTCCCACGAAACTTCTTCCATGGTAGAAGAAGCCGACTCAACCCGCCCAGGGTGAATGTCAGTACAAGTAAGTAAGTAAGTAAAGGTATTTCTTACTCATTTAAAATTTCTTTATTCATTTGAGGAAATGTTTTTAAATGAGTTAAGAAATAGCTTTACCCTTTCTTATCGGTTGAAGCAATTATTGCTCTGAGTGGAGTAATTCCTTTTTTGTCTTGCAGCAAAATTTCCTATGCAGCATTGAGGCAAACTTTCCAGGAATTGATGCTCATACTTAACCAGTATTTTATTTCATCGACAAAACCTTAACCATTACTGTAAACCTCAATGACAATAAATCAAAGTGACAGTAGCAGGACGTGGGTTTAGTTATCGACAGGGGACCTAACAGGTCAGATTCCTGGCTTTGAACCATCAGGATGCCATGCAGAGGATCTTGTTTACAAGACAATAGATGAGACCCTAATATTCCTAGTTAGATGGAAACTGAGGGACCACATGGAGCAGTGCTCTGTGACTCCTATAGTATGCACAACTGAAACCCCTAAAAATGGGGATCCTATGAGACAATCTACACAGTTAGATAGATTATCAATATATGGTTACCCAACCCCTTTCAGTGGCAGGCCTATAAAACTACAGTTTAACACTTCTACTGGGATCTTGGTTGTCCTTATCAGACTTCTCTCCCTTTAGGCTGTCTATCAGTCATGTTAATCCTATAAGTCAGCATCTGTGACCTTTGCTGGTCACTGATGCTGACAATCCCTCCCCAACCGTTACTAATTATCAGAACGTCCACTTTAATATAAATCATGTAATTAATAAGTTGACCAATCGGAGACCCCTAGACAATTCCCTTGGTGGTCACACAAACGTCCATATTTACATTAGACATATATGCATATACATACACACACATATACACACATACACATGTATACATAAAAATAGCCTTCCCATGAGACCTAGTCCCAACTGGAAGGCATCCAAAGGAGATCCTATGAGGTTGATCACCTCACTGGAAACAGCAACCAACTGCCCTCAAATCACATGACCATCTTCAAAAAAAAAAAAGGACACATTACAAGTGTCACATGACGCAGAGGTGGGGGAGGAGGGAGTCTGCATGAATTGAAATGGGACGACAAATTAATTTAATTTAATAAAACCAAAATAGTTTAAAACTTTTTTTTTTTAACCCTTTAGTATTTAAACTGGCCATATCCTGCCTATCACACCCAACCTAAAATGCCTTCCTAAAAAATATACAATCAGGCGCAGAAGTGGCTGTGTGGTAAGTAGCTTGCTTACCAACCACATGGTTCCAGGTTCAGTCCCACTGCATGGCACCTTGGGCAAGTGTCTTCTACTATAGCCTCGGGCCGACCAAAGCCTTGTGAGTGGATTTGGTAGACGGAAACTGAAAGAAGCCCGTCGTATATATGTATATATATATGCGTGTGTGTGTTTGTGTTTGTCCCCCTAGCATTGCTTGACAACCGATGCTGGTGTGTTTATGTCCCTGTTACTTAGCGGTTCGGCAAAAGAGACCGATAGAATAAGTACTGGGCTAACAAAAGAATAAGTGCCGGGGTTGAGTTGCTCGATTAAAGACGGTGCTCCAGCATGGCCACAGTCAAATGACTGAAACAAATAAAAGAGAGATATATATATAACAGAGGTGAGTACCAAAATCCTTCGAAAGGTCTTCGTATATTCTTGTTGGTCGTAATTATTCATACCAGTATGTAATTCCTGACGAAGAATCTAATTTTCATTTCATGAAGAGTTTTTCGTTGTTGTCTTTGGAAATTAATTAAACTCCAAAACAATTTGTACAATGTATTTTGGTTCTGTACCAAATTGGATCATTAATTAAAGATCGTCTACACATACAATTTTTCC
>NC_043025.1:5077687-5105187 GCF_006345805.1 Octopus sinensis
TAATCATCGGTATATTATTGTTATTTTACTTTTAATATTTCTATTATATGTAATTTTCTAGATGGTGTAATTTAATTGTTCATTGCAAATTGATAAAAGGTGGGGTTTTTTCTAATTTATATATATATATTATATTTTGTGAAATTTGATTTAGTATTTCTGAATTGAATTTTTCCCTGTAAGTTAGGAATAATATTCCCTCGAACAATTATCATTTATATGTGGCTGTGTGGTAAGTAGCTTGCTTACCAACCACATGGTTCCGGGTTCAGTCCCACTGCGTGGCACCTTGGGCAAGTGTCTTCCACTATAGCCTCGGGTCGACCAAAGCCTTGTGAGTGGATTTGGTAGACGGAAACTGAAAGAAGCCCGCCATATATATGTATATATATATATATGTGTCTGTGTTTGTCTCCCGCAACATCGCTTGACAACCAATGCTGGTGTGTTTATGTCCCCGTCACTTAGTGGTTCGGCAAAAGAGACCGATAGAATAAGTACTGGGCTTACAAAGAATAAGTCCCGGGGTCGATTTGCTCGACTAAAGGCGGTGCTCCAGCATGGCCGCAGTCAACTGACTGAAACAAGTAAAAGAGTAAAACAGTATATATATATATATATATATATATATGAAATTATGATATATGTAAACAAAGTTTGCTTATTTAGAAGCATTGAGATGTATTTAAATATACAAATATGGAAATATTTTACTCTCAAATGCAGAATAATAATGGTGAATAGCAGAAATATGAAAGAGCATCCTTATATTGCAGAAAAATCTGTTAGTGGCCAACCATGAGACTGGGCGCTAGCAATTTTTTTTTTTTGCAATATCAGGATGTTCTAAGCCTATTTCTGCTATTCAGAATTATTATTCTACATTTGAGAATAAAATATTTCCATATCTGTATGTATGTATATATATATATTATATTATATATATATAAATACGCCAGCTAAACTTGTACTGTTTATTAGTCGTAAGACACCCGGGGTTTTTACCATTATTGTTTTTTGTATTTATATTCGTGTGGCATCGTCCGTTTTTCTGTCCCTGTTTCGTATACATTCGATCCTTTTTCTAAGAAATCTAATGCTCGTAGCTTAGTTTTTCCTTGGGGCTGGCCGGATCAGATCGATCTCAAGATTAATCAGCCGAAATTGCTAGGATGATCCGGTTCTTGACTGAAGATTGAAGGCTTGGAATATCCCGTCCGTGTTTTTTGTATCGTCTTCTAAATGTTTTACGTTCTTGTCCCAGTTTGTATTTTTCTACATATAATATATATATATATATTATTAATGGTTAGGGAATATAATAATTCCAAGCTAACAGGGAAAAAAATTTCAATTCAGCACACTAAATCAAAATTCACAATATATTATACTCATATATATATATATATATATAGAATTTAGAGCCAAACCACTATTTAATTATTCCATCAATAGTGTTTGATTTGTTATGAGATTTTTAGAATAATAATTAGAAGATATTTTATTAATTTCTATGTGGTTATTATAGATAATATCTTTTCACTATTGATGGAATAACTAGACAGCAGTTAGTCTCTAAATTCTAATTTATATATATATAGACATACATTTATATATACATACACACGCACCCGCATGCATACTATATACATCTTCATCTTTTAATTTTTAATTGCTTCTGCCCTATGGACTGTGGCCAAGCTAGAGCACCACCATGAAGAATTTTTAGTCGAATGTATCAACCCCACTGTTTTGTTTTTTTAGTTTCTTCTGCGAAACTTCTAAATTATGAGGGACATAAACAAACCAATACCAATGGTCAAGAGGTAAAGGGACAGGAATGATAGTCACACACACACAAGTGCCACAGGCTTCTGTGCAGTTTCCGTGTACCAAATTCGCTGACGGCACATTGGTCAGCTTGAGGTTACAGTAGAAGACACTTACCCAAAGTGCCATGCAGTGGGACTGAACCCAAAACCCTGTGGTTGCAAAGTGAGCTACTTAACCACACAACCATGCCTGCATCTATGTTCTTGCACTCTTTTACTTGTTTCAGGCATTTTGCTGTGGCCATGCTGGAGCACCGCCTCAAAGGGTTTTCAGTTGAAGAAGTCAAACCCAGGACTTATTCTTTGTAAGTCTTGTACTTATTCTATCAGTCTCCTTTGCCGAACTGCTACGTTACAGGGACGTAAATGCACCAGCATTGGTTGGGGGGGACAAACACAGACACACAAATATATATATATACACATATATACGATGGGCTTCTTTCAGTTTCCATCAACCAAATTCACTGACTAAGTTTTGGTTGGCCTGAGGCTATAGTAGAGGACACTTGCCCAAGGTGGTGTATATAATTCACTGATATATATAACAGCAGAAGATTAAAACAATGTGGTGAGAAAACAGGAAAACCTGGGGTTTTAAGAAGAAGAAAAATAAGGAAAGAAAAACAATCCCTGTGTGATATTTGTTCTGCCCAATTAGGCAATCCCTTGCCACTCTCAACAATGTAGTGAAGCTATGAACTGAGATATGACAAAGTTGTTGTTCACCAAATATGATGTAAAATAAAAATTAATAATAAAGTAACGAGGAAGGTTAACGATGGGGGTAAAATTAAGGAGACTCACCAGAAGAACTCGACTCTTGACTCTGTGAATTACTGCGCATGAGTTTATCCGGTGGGATTCTGTATTGTGAAGCAACAAGTTTCGGAATCGCCTCTCCATCTTCAAGGAAGATCTGCATTCGAATAAATGGTTCACGACCTTTCTGTGTCAACATGTGCCACGGCTTGGGTCTTGCAAGTAGATCACTAACGCTACCCTGGGAAAGTCCAAGAACATTCTCACCAAATAGCCTTTGGCTGATTGAGTATTGACTGAGTGTTTCTTTCACCTGTTTCACCAGAATATCGGTGTCGATATTGGAATATTTGTCAAACTGTTCTTGAGTTATTGGTGGCAAAACAGCTTTGAGGGGTTTGGTGGATGGCGTGCCAACATGAGATCGAGTGGTTAACGAATTAGCAATATTTTGCATTCGCTGCAAAGGTGATAAGCAGTCGGAAGGCAAATAGGAAGAGAATCTTGAAGGCTCATAGCTGTCCTGGCCATTAAGACGTGGCCGAACCAGGCAAAAGGCACTTCCTGAATGTCGGGTGCTATCGGCAAATGCTGCTTCCGTTGTTGGTGTCTGTGGCGCGCTATGGGGTTTACTAAGATCGATTGGACCATTTGTCTGAGACGCATTCTCTTCAGAAGAATTGTCCGGTGGTTCTGTTTTGATGTTCACTTTATCCTGCTGATGGAAACTTTCCTGTGACTGCGGCGTGTTTCGGTGAATGTTCTGTGCAATACGAGCAAGTTCTTGTTGGTACATTGTACTTGCTGCCACGTTACCGGCGCTCTCTGCTGCCTGAGCGAGCTTTGTCAACTCCTCGCGATAGATGCGGGTCACCATTTCTTTGGCAGCCATCTCGCGCTCTTTGGAAGAGGAATTCTGCGAAGAGATGTTCTTGTGACTGTGTTTACGCTCGGTTGGGGTACCAGATTCACTGCGACTTCGAGAAGAGTTCACAGAGACAGCTGAAGGACTAGACCGACCGATTGAGTTCATTGTCGCTGTGCCATTTGTGGAGGTCAATGAACTTTTGGAAGATGACACAGTGTTCTTGGAGTGTTCCTTGTATCCGGCAGAAAGTGGTACGGGTGTAGACACCTGAGGAATATGGATAAGAAAAATCAAGATTGAGTCATGAAGATGGTGATAATTATGAAAATGATGATGAGGATGCTGATAATGGTCGTGATGATTGTGATGGAGATGACAGCAATGATTGTAACAATAAAAGAGATGAGAAATGATGTGGAATTTGGAGAGGTGAAATGGTTGAGTGGGTGAGTTGACTTACCTGCAATGGGTGACTTAAATTTGTGGTCAAGTCATGTACGACGGAAGGTGATCGTTGCTGGCTGGTATGTTGTATACCAGAAAAAGATTTACCCTGAATGGAAAGAAGAACTTCACATTATTCATATGGATCAGATTAAATTTGTTGAGGCAGATCTTCTAAGGCTGGATGCCTTTTCTATCTAGCTGACCCTCACCTTTTCCCAATATTAAAAAATAAGGCTAAAGCAACCTCCTTGAGCCCTATGGACTCATAAGGGCCAGTTTCCTAGCTTCCATGGTGTATGTAGATAGATAGATAGATAGATAGATAGATAGATAGATAGACAGACAGATAGATAGAGTGGTTGGTGTTAGGAAGGGCATTCAGCTGCAGAAACTTTGCCAGATCAAATTGAAGCCTGGTGCAGCCATCTGGCTCACCAGTCCTCAGTCAAACTGTCCAACACATGCCAGCATGGAAAGCAGACGCTAAACAATGATGATGATGATTATATATATATATATATATATATATATATATATGTATTGAAGGCACTTGGCTCAGTGGTTAGAGTATAGGGATCACAATAATGAGGTAGTGAGTTTGATTCCTGGACCAGGCTGTACATTGTGTTCTTGAGCAAGACACTTTATTTCGTGTTGCTCCAGCTCACTCAGCTGTAGAAAAGGGTTACCATGTCACTGGTGCCTAGCTGTATCAACCTGGGTGACTGATGGTTTTCCATAAACAACTTTGCTCAGAGTTGTTCCTCGCAGAGTAACATTCTAGGTGCAATCCCTTCTTGGGGTGCGCATGGCCTAGTGGTTAGGACACGGCACTCAGAATCACAAGATTGTAGTTTCAATTCCCAGACCAGACAGTGCATTATGCTCTTGAGCAAAAGACTTCACCTTGTGTTACTCTGCAATCACTTTGACCCCTTATGTGTGGTGCACAGTGCACCTGTTCGGACAATGTCAATATGATGGAGAGAGTGAGCACACCCATTTGATCATTATAAACAAAACATTTGTGCAGGCCATATGTTGTCTTCGGCAGGAGAGACCATAGAGTATACATATATTTACTCCCAGGATAGGATGCTGGTCAGTTGCAAGCTTGCTCACATTTGCCAGCCGAGTGGACTGTAGCAATGTGAAGTAAAGTATCTTGGTCAAGAACACAAAGCGTTGCCTGGTCTGAGAATAGAAACCACAATCGTGCAATGATGAGTCCAAAACACCCTAACTACAAGGCCACAGGCTTCCACACCTTTTTCCAAGCAAGGTAATAATTCCCCAACGCCAGACATATTTTTCACAGAAGGCTGGAAACGAATAAAATTGCTTGTATGACACTGATGTTCATTTACGACCACCACATGATGTCAGCACAGGCGTACACACATGCATGCACACACACAAACATTAGATCGTTAGCTCCTACACACATTTTTTTCTCTCCTTATATTTTTCTGTGTATCTTTCTGTCGAAGAGTGTAGGCTCGAAACGTAAAAGACTTTTTCTATTCCTGAGTGCTATACTAATACATTTGTTTGTTTGTACTCCACCTACCTTCATCTTTTGTTTATTTTCGTAAACCTTCCTGTTATATATACATATATATATAGGACCGTTTCAGTTGTTGTCACAGATTTGGGAATCAACTAAGAATCATTCAAAGCAGTGCCCCAGCATGGGCACAGTCTAATGACTGAAACTAGTAGAAGATTAAAGATATAGTCAGACTGTCTACAGAGAACTAGAAAATGCATAAATCTGGGACACTTCAGGTCCCAAGCTTCCCAGTAAATTGGTCGGGTAGTGTACTAGAAACTTTACAAGAATTGGCAATAATACACAACATTGAGCCATTTGATTCGTTAGTGTCTTTCTACACTGAGGCCATGAAGACAGTAATTGTCCTGGTATTGCTGGCCTTGTGCAAAACTTTGAAACCAAATATTTTCACGACTCAAGGGAGTGAGCTGGCAGAAATGTTAGCATGTCAGGCAAAATGCTTAGAATTGTTTCATCTGTTTTTTGATGATGGGAATTTGAATTTCCCTGCGGTCGACTTTCATCCTTTCAGGGTTGACAAAATAAGTAGCCATTGAACACTGGGGGGGTCGTCGATGTAATGAACTTACTTTTATTCCCAAAACTGCTGGGCTTGTACTAACATTTGAAACCCTTATTTCCTGCACTCATTCAGAGTGCAGCGTGTGATTAGTGAACAAGAATAACGCCAACACTTACATGTTCCGATGACTTCATCTTCATGGCGTGTTGAGCAGCGCTCAGAATTTGGTTGATGCGTTCTTCTGTAGCGGAATCTTCCCTCTGAGTACTAGTGATCAAACCTTGAGATCCAGCTGAAACAGGGCAAACAAGAGGTTCTAGAACCAACAACAACAACAACAACAGCAACAAGTGTAGGTTTCAATAAGGGAAGGGTTTTTAATAAGGGAACAAGGGACAAATCCCCTCTCTCTACCCCCAACAGAAACCAGTGAAAGTATATACTGAGGTAGCATTTTTTTCTCTTTTCTCTTTTTACTTGTTTCAGTCAATTTGACTGCGGCCATGCTGGAGCACCGCCTTTAATCGAGCAACTCGACCCCGGGACTTATTCTTTGTAAGCCCAGTACTTATTCTATCGGTCTCTTTTGCCAAACCGCTAAGTGACGGGGACATAAACATGCCAGCATCGGTTGTCAAGCAATGCTAGGGGGACAAACACAGACACACAAACATATACACACACACACACACACACATATATATATATATATATATACACATATATACAACGGGCTTCTTTCAGTTTGCGTCTACCTAATCCACTCACAAGGCTTTGGTCGGCCTGAGGCTATAGTAGAAGACACTTGCCCAAGGTGCCACGCAGTGGGACTGAACCTGGAACCATGTGGTTGGTAAACAAGCTACTTACCACACAGCCACTCCTGCACCTATATATATATATATATATATATATATATATATATATATATATATATACACACAATGGGCTTCTTTCAGTTTCCGTCTACCAAATCCACTCAGAAGGCTTTGGTTGGCCTGAGGCTATAGTAGAAGACACTTGCCGAAGGTGCCACACAGTGGGACTGAACCTGGAACCATATGGTTGGGAAGCAAGCTACTTACCACATAGCCACTCCTGCGCAAGTAACTGCATATGATGGAGGACAAGGGTGGGTAGGTGGAAATGAACAAGAATAAAGGTGCAGGCATGGCTGTGGGGTTGTGAAGCTTGCTCTCCAACTATGTACTTTCAGGTTCAGTCCCACTGCACAGCACTTGAGGAAAGTGCCTTCTACTATACAGCTGGGCCAACCAATGCCTTGTGGTGAATTTGGTAGATGGAAACTGTGTGGAAGCTTTCATCATATATATGTGTGTGTGCGTTTGTCCCACTTCCACCACCCCTACCACCACTTGACGACTGGTGTTGGTTTGTTGCGTCCTTGTAACTTGGCCGTTTGTTATAAGGAGTAGATAGAATAAGCACCACATTTACAAAAAAAAACAAAACAAATAGGCGCAGGAGTGGCCGTGTGGTAAGTAGCTTGCTAACCAGCCACATGGTTCTGGGTTCAGTCCCACTGCGTGGCATCTTGGGCAAGTGTCTTCTGCTATAGCCCCGGGCCAACCAATGCCTTGTGAGTGGATTTGGTAGACGGAAACTGAAAGAAGCCTGTCGTATATATGTATATATATATGTGTATGTATATGTTTGTGTGTCTGTGTTTGTCTCTCTAGCATTGCTTGACAACCGATGCTGGTGTGTTTATGTCCCCGTCACTTAACGGTTTGGCAAAAGAGACTGATAGAATAAGTACTGGGCTTACAAGGAATAAGTCCCGGGGGTCGATTTGCTCGACTAAAGGCGGTGCTCCAGCATGGCCGCAGTTAAACGACTGAAACAAGTAAAAGAGTAAAAGAATAAACTGGGGTCGGTTTGTTTGACTGAACCCTTCAAAGCAGTGCTCAAATACATCTGGGGGAACACAAAAAAAAAAAAAAAAAAAACCCCAACAAAATACATAAGTGGATTAGAGGGAGAGACAGAGAAACAGATTAATAGATAGACTTGGATTATATGAGAGAAATTAATCTTACCTGGCTTCGTATAAGTTTCCTTTAACACACTATCTGGTGGCTGCTTTTTTATACCTGCAATGTTTAAAAAATTTGCCTAAATATAATATCAACACAGTGAGGATGGGACACAGTAGTTGTAGAGCCAGTGGTCATTTCAGTGATTGTAGTAGTAGTAGTAGTAGTAGTTGTTTGGTATTAGTTGTAGGGGTTAGGGTTAGGCGAGCTGGCAGAATTGTCAGCACGCCAGGCGAAATGCGTAGCTGTATTTCGTCTACCGTTACATTCTGAGTTCAATTTCCGCCGAGGTTGACTCTGCCTTTCATCCTTTCGGGGTCGATAAATTAAGTACCAGTTACGCACTGGGGTCGATGTAATCGACTTAATACCTATGTCTATCCTTGTTTGTCCCCTCTATATTTCGTCCCTTGTGGGCAATAAAGAAATAAGAAACGTTAGCACGCTGGGCGAAATGCTGAGCAATATTTCGTCTGCCACAACGTTCTGAGTTCAAATTCCACCGAGGTCAACTTTGCCTTTCATCCTTTCGGGGTCATTAAATTAAGTACCAGTTACGCACTGGGGTCGATGTAATCAACTTAATACCTATGTCTATCCTTGTTTGTCCCCTCTATGTTTCGTCCCTTGTGGGCAATAAAGAAATAAGAAACATTAGCACGCTGGGCGAAATGCCGAGCAATATTTCATCTGTCACAACGTTCTGAGTTCAAATTCCGCCGAGGTCAACTTTGCCTTTCATCCTTTCGGGGTCGATAAATTAAGTACCAGTTACGCACTGGGGTCGATGTAATCGACTTAACTCCTTTGTCTGTCCTTGTTTGTCCCCTCTATGTTTCGCCCCTTGTGGGTAGTAAAGAAATATATTAGTTGTAGGGGGTCACTGTAGTACTTCTGCAGGGCTCCTCGGCATAGTCATTGAACGGGAGGCATGAAAAGAAACCTGGCACCGCACACAGACGCAAATGCTTCAGGCAGTTCTTAGGGCTTCTGTTACAAAAGCAGAGGCCGTAATGGCAGTCTTCGGCCCCTCACCTTGGTAACCGGAGAAAAGAAGAAGAACGCGGTTTGCTGGACAGACACTGGCTGGAGAAGCAAGGGCGAAACGTCCAGCGATCTCCTTCTCCGGAAAACCCATGCACAGACATACAGGGTCCAAGAAGAGTTGATAGCATTCGACATGTGGCAGACAGTGGATGCCAAGACGAGGACATGGAGGCTGGTGATGGAAGATCAGGACATTTGGGGTGGAAGAGTAGCATTGGATGGATGGATAGCAGTAGTAGTAGTAGTAGTAGTAACAGTAGTAATGGTGGTAGTAGTAATAGTAGTGGTGGTGGCAGTAGTACTAGTAGTAGTGGTGTTGGTGGTAGTAACAGTAATAGTAGTGGTGGTAGTAGTAGTAATAGTGGTGGTGGTGGCAGTGATAGTAATAGTGGTGGTGGTAGTATCAGTAGTAATAGTAGTGGTGGTGGTAATAGTAGTAGTGGTAGTTGTAGCACTATTAATAGTAGTGGTAGCGGTGATAGTAACAGTGGTGGTGGTAATAGCAGTAGTAGTAGTGATAGCAATAATGGTGGTAATAGCAGTAGTAGTAGTGATAGCAATAATGGTGGTGGTGGTAGTAGCTGTAGTGGTGGTGGTAGTAGTAGTAGTAGTAGTGACAGCTTGTTTTGTATGCTTCATGATTTCTCAGCTACTTTCATCTCCCATGGGACAATTCCAGTTATGTAGCAGTTCCACCCCAACCCCCAACCCCACCCCATGAGAAAAGGTTGCTAGCCACCTATTCACGCCTTCACCCTTTCTGTTCTGGGATAAGGGACACGGTGACCGCTCCCTTATGACTCTCCTCTCAACAATGTCATTGATTCAGAAGAGAGAGAGAGAGAGGGAGGGGAGAGCAGGGAAGCAAATGGTGTGGTTGTCTATACTGACCCCAGCGTATGGCTGGTACCTTTATTTATAAACCCCTGGAAGGGTAGAAGACCAAGTTGGCCACAGCATGATTTGAACTTGGAACACCACAGAAAGAACAAATCTATTTACAGTTTGCAAAATCAGAGGGACAGGACCCATGGGGTTTGTGGGGCCTTTTCACCTAACCCTCCCTCATATTGAATTCTCTTAAAATGGAAGGATACATTCAATAATGCAAACCAGATGTGATGGGCATGGTTGGAATATTTTTGATCAGAAGTCTGCTCAATCAGAGATGGCTCGGGGTTAAACAAAGGCCATGAATCTTTAGGAGCCTCTTCAGGGTCACATGATGTGCAAGAAATAGCAGCCAATTCCTCTTAAAAAAACCCCCCAGATGTGGTGGACATGGTTGGAATATTTTTGATCAGAAGTCTGCTCAATCAGAGATGGCTCAGGGCTAAACAAAGGCCATCACCAAACATAATTTCTATAATGAAAGGAGTGGGGGGGGGAGAGAGAGAGAACGGAAGAGCATGAATCTTTGGGAGCCTCTACAGGGTCACGTGATGTGCTTGAAACAACAGCCAATTTCTCCTCAAATCCACACTCTTCTAAACCAAAGCAAAACAAAGAACACCGTGGATAACTGTAGTCCTAGATGCATTGCTTCAATAAACACCTGAAAATAAGAATTGGGGTGGTGGGCAGGGTGCATGTGGCTTTGGTCATGTGACCGTTCAATCAGGAAGGCCTGACCTAGGGCTAAATAACAACAGCAATGGCAACATAATAGAATGAATCATGATGATGATAAAATGTTTTATTTGTTTCAGTCATTGGACTGTAGTCAGGTGGGGAGGTCACCCCTGGATGGGTTAGGTTGAACAGATCAAACCAGGTGCGTATTTTTAATGCTTGGTACTTATTCTATCATTCTCTTATACTGAACGTTAAGTCACAGGGACATAAACAAAGCAACACCAGTTGTCAAGTGGTGATGGTGGTAATTATGCAGAGGTGAAGGGTGAATGACAAACAAAAAGGATACACAAACACACACACAAATCCTCATCATCATCTAATGCCCGTTTTCCATGCTGGCATGGGTTGGACGGTTTAACTGGGGTCTGGGAAGCCAGGATGCTGCACCAGGCTCCAGCCTGATCTCGCAGTATTTCGACAGTTGGATGCCCTTCCTAACGCCAACTATTCCGTGAGTGTAGTGGAGGCGCAATGGCCCAGTGGTTAGGGCAGCGGACTCGTGGTCATAGGATCGCGGTTTCGATTCCCAGACCGGGCGTTGTGAGTGTTTATTGAGCGAAAACACCTAAAAGCTCCACGAGGCTCCGGCAGGGGATGATGGTGATCCCTGCTGTACTCTTTCACCACAACTTTCTCTCACTCTTTCTTCCTGTTTCTGTTGTACCTGTATTTCAAAGGGTCGGCCTTGTCACTCTCTGTGTCACGCTGAATATCCCCGAGAACTACGTTAAGGGTACACGTGTCTGTGGAGTGCTCAGCCACTTACACGATAATTTCACGAGCAGGCTGTTCCGTTGATTGGATCAACCGGAACCCTCGTCGTCGTAACCGACGGAGTGATTCCCCATTCCGTGAGTGTAGTGGGGGCTTTTTACGTGCCACCGGCACAATGTATATATCTGTGTGTATAAATATAGATGTGAAGGCACATGGTTCAGTGTTCAGAGCATCAGGCTCACACTCACGAGACAGTGAGTTTGATTCCCAAACCAGGCTGTACATTGTGTTCTTGAGCAAGACACTTTATTTCATGTTGCTCCAGTTCACTCAGCTGTAGAAATGAGTTGTGATGTCACTGGTGCCAAGCTGTATCGGTCCCTTTCCCTTTCCTTTGGATAACACTGGTGGTGTGGAGAGGGGAGGCCGGTATGCATGGGCGACTGCTGGTCTTCCATAAACGACCTTGCCCAGACTTGTGCCTGGGAGGGTAACTTTCTAGGTGCAATCCCATGGTCATTCATGACCGAAGGGGGTCTTCATCCTTTATGTGTGTGTGTGTGTGTGTGTGTATATAAATATATATATATATAGATAGATAGATAGATAGATAGCTAGATAGATATGTAGGTAGATATGTATGTAGAGGCAGAGGTATGGCTGTGTGGTAAGAAGTTTGCTTCCCAACCACAGGGTTCTGGGTTCAGTTCCACAGCATTGGCAAGTGTCTTCTACTATAGCATTGGGCTGACCAAAGCCTTGCAGATCAAAGATGGAAACTTAAAGAAGCCCATTGTATTTATGCGTGTGCGTGTGTCTCTGTCTGTGTTTGCACCTGACAACCACTTGACAACCGGTGTTGGTGTGTCTACATCCCAGTAACTTAGCGGTTCAGCAAAAGAGACCAATAGAATAAGTACTAGGTTTTAAAATTAAACCCTGGGGTTGATTTGGTCAACTAAAAATTCTTCAGGGCAGTGCCCCAGCATGGCGATAGTCTAATGACTGAAACAAGTAAAAGATAAAAGATATACCTATTTCTTTATTACCCACAAGGGGCTAAACAAGGACAGACATAGGTATTAAATTGATTACATCGACCCCAGTGTGTAACTGGTACTTAATTTATCGATCCCGAAAGGATGAAAGGCAAAGTTGACCTCGGCAGAAAAGATAAAAGATATACCTATTTCTTTATTACCCACAAGGGGCTAAACACAGAGGGGACAAACAAGGACAGACATAGGTATTAAGTCGATTACATCGACCCCAGTGCGTAACTGGTACTTAATTTATCGACCCCGAAAGGATGAAAGGCAAAGTCGACCTCGGCGGAATTTGAACTCACAACGTAACGCAGACGAAATACCTATTTCTTTATTACCCACAAGGGGCTAAACACAGAGGGGACAAACAAGGACAGACATAGGTATTAAGTCGATTACATCGACCCCAGTGCGTAACTGGTACTTAATTTATCGACCCCGAAAAGATGAAAGGCAAAGTCGACCTCGGCGGAATTTGAACTCACAACGTAATGGCAGATGAAATACCGCTAAGCATTTCGCCCGGCATGCTAACGTTTCTGCCAGCTTGCCGCCAAAAAAGATATAAGATCTTATAAAAAAAGAAAAAAGATATACCAACAGCCAAATGATGTCAATGAGGGAAAAAGTATAGAAGAAAGGTTATTTCGATGTTATATCAAGTACAAGCTAATTCTACCCCAAGACCCAACACTAACCCCTCACAACAATTTAGTGTCATTCGGGGGGGGGGGGAGAAAAAAAAAAGAAATTTAATTCAAGTTGAAATTGGAAGAAATAAAGTTTGTGCAATGTTGAATAAGAGGAGTGAAAACGAAGACAGGCAGTCGTTAGGTTAATTGAGATTAACGATAATGATTTAATCCCAGAAGGGATTTACAACTGGGTTTCAGATGGTGGTGGTGGCGGCAGTGGTGATGACGGTGAAAATGACAGGAATGCAAATGATATGTAAATTAGGAATGGGAAAAATAGGAAATTTAAGCAAAGGGCCGTGAAATAATTGTAGAAATTATTGGATTTAAATTAAAGGGAGGAGGTGGTGGTGGTGGAGGAACAAACAGATAAAACACACACATATATATATACATATATATATATATATATATATGTATATATATATATATATATATGTGTGTGTGTGTGTGTGTGTGTGTGTGTGTATACATATATACATACACAAGGACAAGAATAGATACATGCAAGAACATGCACAGATGAATGCACACACACATGCACACAAGAAAAACAAATATAACACAGATACCACACACACACACACACACACACACACAAATGTACTCATAAGCATATTTAAAAATTCCAAAAATATATATATATATATATAGGCGCAGGAGTGGCTGTGTGGTAAGTAGCTTGCTAACCAACCACATGGTTCCGGGTTCAGTCCCACTGCGTGGCATCTTGGGCAAGTGTCTTCTGCTATAGCCCCGGGCCGACCAATGAGTGGATTTGGTAGACGGAAACATATATGTATGTATGTATATATATATATATATATATATATATATATATATATATATATATATATATATATATATATATGTATGTGTGTGTGTGTTTGTGTGTCTGTGTTTGTCCCCCTAGCATTGCTTGACAACCGATGCTGGTGTGTTTACGTCCCCATCACTTAGCGGTTCAGCAAAAGAGACCGATAGAATAAGTACTGGGCTTACAAAGAATAAGTCCCAGGGTCAATTTGCTCGACTAAAGGCGGTGCTCCAGCATGGCCGCAGTCAAATGACGGAAACAAGTAAAAGAGTATATGTATGTATATGTAGCCACAGGCGTGGCTGAGTGGTAAGAAGTTTGCTTCTCAACCACATAGTTCCGAGTTCAGTCCCACTGCGTGGCACCTTGGGCAAGTGTCTTCCACTGTAGCTTCAGGCCAGTCAAACCCGTGTGAATGGATTCGGTAGACAGAAACTGAAAGAAGCCTGTCACACACGCACACATATATATATATATATATATATGTGTGTGTGTGTGTGTATGTATATATATATGTATGTATATGCATATATTTATGCGTCTTTGTGTCTGTTGGTTCCTCAATGGCAACCCACGATCAGCAAAAGAGACCGATAGAATAAGTACTAGGCTTACTAAGACTAAGTCCTGGGGGTCGATTTGTTTGACTAAAAAGTGGTGCTCCAGCATGGCCGCAGTCAAACGACAGAAACAAGTAAAAAAGAATAGACAATTATGCCCTCTTCCCCCCAGCACCCCCACCACCTGCGAAGGCAATGTTAATTAGGAAAAAGTAAAAATGTGGTGTGGGTGAGTGGGTGGGGAAAGGACGGTAACGAAGAGATTTAGAAATAATTACAAAGAATGCAATAAAGCAATGAAGGAAAATCTAGGTGGAGACGAAATGAGATGAAGAATAGTTGGAGTGCAAAGATGGCAAAATCCACCACGGACACTATCTGAAGAGTGTGCGTCGTCATGATGGGCTTAGCCAAATATTGTTAAGAAGAGAAGATTTTTAATTGAAGATTTAGGGTATACATGTGTGAGTGTGTGTGTGGGGTTTAGATGTATGTGTGGAGGTACAACGCCCAGTGGTTAGGGCAGCGGACTCGCGGTTGTAGGATCGTGGTTTCAATTCCCAGACCGGACATTGTGAATGTCTTAACCACTATGCCATATGCCCAGAGGCATATGGCATAGTGGTTAAGCGCTCAGGCTACTAACCCCAAGATTCCGAGTTCAATTCCAAGCAGTGACCTGAACAATAATAATAATAATAATAATAACATCGGAAAATACCTTAGGAATGAGAACCAGGTTCGAAATTTCCCCAAGACACCTGATGATGGCTGGAGGGTATATCAGCTGAAACGTTGTGTTAACAACAAACAAGATGAGGACAAATATCCATCGAATGTAAATAATGTATTGTGAACATTTATTAAGCGAAAACACCTAAAAGCTCCATGAGGCTCTGGAAGGGGCTGGTGGTGAACCCTGCTGTACTCTTTCACCACAACTTTCTCTCACTCTTTCTTCCTGTTTCCTGTTGTACCTGTATTTCAAGGGGCCAGCCTTGTCACAGTCTTATATCATGTTGAATCTCCCTGAGAACTACATTAAGGGCACACGTGTCTGTGGAGTGCTCAGCCACTTACACGATAATTTCACGAGCAGGCTGTTCCGTTGAACGGATCAACTGGAACCCTCATTGTCTCAACTGACGGAGTGACACACACACACACAAATGTACTCATAAGCATATTTAAAAATTCCAAAAATATATATATATATATATAGGCGCAGGAGTGGCTGTGTGGTAAGTAGCTTGCTAACCAACCACATGGTTCCGGGTTCAGTCCCACTGCGTGGCATCTTGGGCAAGTGTCTTCTGCTATAGCCCCGGGCCGACCAATGAGTGGATTTGGTAGACGGAAACATATATGTATGTATGTATATATATTATATATATATAATATATATATATATATATATATATATATATATATATATATGTATGTGTGTGTGTGTGTGTTTGTGTGTCTGTGTTTGTCCCCCTAGCATTGCTTGACAACCGATGCTGGTGTGTTTACGTCCCCATCACTTAGCGGTTCAGCAAAAGAGACCGATAGAATAGTACTAGGCTTACTAAGACTAAGTCCTGGGGGTCGATTTGTTTGACTAAAAAGTGGTGCTCCAGCATGGCCGCAGTCAAATGACGGAAACAAGTAAAAGAGTATATGTATGTATATGTAGCCACAGGCGTGGCTGAGTGGTAAGAAGTTTGCTTCTCAACCACATAGTTCCGAGTTCAGTCCCACTGCGTGGCACCTTGGGCAAGTGTCTTCCACTGTAGCTTCAGGCCAGTCAAACCCGTGTGAATGGATTCGGTAGACAGAAACTGAAAGAAGCCTGTCACACACGCACACATATATATATATATATATAATATATATATATATATGTGTGTGTGTGTGTGTATGTATATATATATGTATGTATATGCATATATTTATGCGTCTTTGTGTCTGTTGGTTCCTCAATGGCACCCACGATCAGCAAAAGAGACCGATAGAATAAGTACTAGGCTTACTAAGACTAAGTCCTGGGGGTCGATTTGTTTGACTAAAAAGTGGTGCTCCAGCATGGCCGCAGTCAAACGACAGAAACAAGTAAAAAAGAATAGACAATTATGCCCTCTTCCCCCCAGCACCCCCACCACCTGCGAAGGCAATGTTAATTAGGAAAAAGTAAAAATGTGGTGTGGGTGAGTGGGTGGGGAAAGGACGGTAACGAAGAGATTTAGAAATAATTACAAAGAATGCAATAAGCAATGAAGGAAAATCTAGGTGGAGACGAAATGAGATGAAGAATAGTTGGAGTGCAAAGATGGCAAAATCCACCACGGACACTATCTGAAGAGTGTGCGTCGTCATGATGGCTTAGCCAAATATTGTTAAGAAGAGAAGATTTTTAATTGAAGATTTAGGGTATACATGTGTGAGTGTGTGTGTGGGGTTTAGATGTATGTGTGGAGGTACAACGGCCCAGTGGTTAGGGCAGCGGACTCGCGGTTGTAGGATCGTGGTTTCAATTCCCAGACCGGACATTGTGAATGTCTTAACCACTATGCCATATGCCCAGAGGCATATGGCATAGTGGTTAAGCGCTCAGGCTACTAACCCCAAGATTCCGAGTTCAATTCCAAGCAGTGACCTGAACAATAATAATAATAATAATAACATCGGAAAATACCTTAGGAATGAGAACCAGGTTCGAAATTTCCCCAAGACACCTGATGATGGCTGGAGGGTATATCAGCTGAAACGTTGTGTTAACAACAAACAAGATGAGGACAAATATCCATCGAATGTAAATAATGTATTGTGAACATTTATTAAGCGAAAACACCTAAAAGCTCCATGAGGCTCTGGAAGGGGCTGGTGGTGAACCCTGCTGTACTCTTTCACCACAACTTTCTCTCACTCTTTCTTCCTGTTTCCTGTTGTACCTGTATTTCAAAGGGGCCAGCCTTGTCACAGTCTTATATCATGTTGAATCTCCCTGAGAACTACATTAAGGGCACACGTGTCTGTGGAGTGCTCAGCCACTTACACGATAATTTCACGAGCAGGCTGTTCCGTTGAACGGATCAACTGGAACCCTCATTGTCTCAACTGACGGAGTGACACACACACACACACACACACACACACGCACGCGCTGATTGTAACTGACAGAGTGCCACGATCTGTGCATGTGCAGCATCGGAGTAAATTGGATTAACCATTAAGCAAAATAAGCCCATGTTCAGGATATCAATGGAAGTGAGTGGTGGTGAGGGAACAACACAAAAATGGTAAATGGTTTATGGCACAAAAGAAATCACTTTAACCCTTTAGTGTTCAGATTATTCTGTTAAATGTAATGCTTTTTTATTTAAATTGTTTAGAATTAATCATGCATTATCTCATAGTTTTGAGGTTTCAATGATGTGATTGTTTATTTTTAGAATGACATTGTAGGGTAGGTGTGAGAGACAGGATCTGGCCTTGTTTTGAATTAATCATGCATTATCTCATAGCTTTGAGATTTCAATGATGTGATTGTTTATTTTTAGAATGACATTGTAGGGTAGGTGTGAGAGGCTGGATCTGGCCTTGTTTTGAATTAATCATGCATTATCTCATAGCTTTGAGATTTCAATGATGTGATTGTTTATTTTTAGAATGACATTGTAGGGTAGGTGTGAGAGGCTGGATCTGGCCTTGTTTTGAATTAATCATGCATTATTTCATAGCTTTGAGATTTCAATGATGGGGTTGTTTATTTTTAGAATGACATTGTAGGGTAGGTGTGAGAGGATGGATCTGGCCTTGTTTTGAATTAATCATGCATTATCTCATAGCTTTGAGATTTCAATGATGTGATTGTTTATTTTTAGAATGACATTGTAGGGTAGCTGTGAGAGGCTGGATCTGGCCTTGTTTTGAATTAATCATGCATTACCTTATAGCTTTGAGATTTCAATGATGTGATTGTTTATTTTAAGAATGACATTGTAGGGTAGGTGTGAGAGGCTGGATCTGGCCTTGTTTTGAATTAATCATGCATTATCTCATAGCTTTGAGATTTCAATGATGTGATTGTTTATTTTTAGAATGACATTGTAGGGTAGGTGTGAGAGGCTGGATCTGGCCTTGTTTTGAATTAATCATGCATTATCTCATAGCTTTAAGATTCCAATGATGTGATTGTTTTTATTTTTAGAATGACATTGTTGGGTAGGTGTGAGAGGCTGGATCTGGCCTTGTTTTGAATTAATCATGCATTATCTCATAGCTTTGAGATTTCAATGATGTGATTGTTTATTTTTAGAATGACATTGTAGGGTAGGTGTGAGAGGCTGGATCTGGCCTTGTTTTGAATTAATCCTGCATTATCTCATAGCTTTGAGGTTTCAATGATGTGATTGTTTATTTTTAGAATGACATTGTAGGGTAGGTGTGAGAGGCTGGATCTGGCCTTGTTTTGAATTAATCATGCATTATCTCATAGCTTTGAGATTTCAATGATGTGATTGTTTATTTTTAGAATGACATTGTAGGGTAGGTGTGAGAGGCTGGATCTGGCCTCTTATTGAATTAATCCTGCATTATCTCATAGCTTTGAGGTTTCAATGATGTGATTGTTTATTTTTAGAATGACATTGTAGGGTAGGTGTGAGAGGCTGGATCTGGCCTTGTTTTGAATTAATCATGCATTATCTCATAGCTTTGAGATCTCAATGATGTGATTGTTATTTTTAGAATGACATTGTCGGGTAGGTGCGAGAGGCTAGATATGGCCAGTTTGAATATAAAACATGTAGAATATTTGGACCGGATATGGCTGGTTTGAACACTAAAGGGTTAAACCTGCTAAAATAATATTCAAAATGGTTTATATGATCAGAAAATATAATTTCAAAATGTTCGCTAAGTTAGCTATTGGCCGGTAAAGGTTTTAGTTGCCAATACTGCATCCTTCAAAACTTCCATACTTCCTGAGATTTGCCAACACTACACTTGATTATCTCCCCTCCATACATACGCTGAAGCATGGAACAAACTGCCGGCATCAGTTGTTAGTTGTCGGAGCACTGCATTTTTCAAAACTTCCATGCTTCCTGAGATTCGCCAACACTACACCTGATTTTTCTCCCCTCCATACACACACAAGCATGTATCTGACTCATACATTGTTCGCTTTCCAGACATTTCTACATTACTGCATATGCTTTATATGCACTTTCTGACAAGTTGTGGTGCACTTGAGCACTGTATACAATAATTTCATAATTATAAGACATTGTAGATCTTTAGCTGGGCTAAAGAGTCACATTCGATCAGAGCACCAGTAACAGTTAAGCTTCGTGCAATGGCCATACTCGATAACGAGGGGGGCAGCCATAATTATGCACATGAAAAAAGAAAGAAAGAAGGAAAGAAAGAGACTAAGAAGTCAAGATGCAAACTTACTTTTTTTCGGTGAAATAGCTTTCAGAGCTAAAATATTAGATTCGTCAGCGCACCAAGCATGCATTTTCCGATACGATTCGCGGCCTTTTTCTGTCAGTTTATCCCAAGATTTCGGTTTGGAGAGCAGCTCACTGACCGTTCCCTGAGACAACCCAAGAACTTCTTTGGCGAAGAGTCTCTGACCAATGTTGTGCATACTTAGCACCTCACGAATTGTCTTGGCAACCCCACTAGTGTCCAGAGTTTGGTTTTTGCCATTGGAGGAGTTTGCAGTGGCACCGACACCTTGCTCCTGTTTCACGACCACCGACGGAGGCATGTAGTGGTGGTGGTGGTGGTGGTGTGAGGTGGGCGAGTGTCCGTTGCCGTAGCTGAGAAACTGCTGCGAAGACTGCTGTGACGACGACTGCGATGACTGCGATGATTGCGATGACGATGACGAAGACGATGGCGGTGGCATTTGACAGTTTGTGGTGGTGGTGGTGGTGGTGGTGGCGGGTGGAGGGGAGAACGGGACGTGATTGGATGTGTTGCTGTTGTTGTTGTGTGGGGACGGGGGAGGTGGGTGGTTTTCAACGGGTAGAGGAGGAGGAGGTGGAGGTAGTCCGTTACTTGTTGGGGTGCTCGGATTACCGGGGCCAGACGAGTTGTGCTGTTGGTGAGACGTAACTGATTGCTCCCCTAGCATTGTAGAAAATGCTTCTGTATTGGCAAGAGTATTTGAATTGGTATTGTTGACTGTGACGGAGAAAAACAGAGAAGAATTAATTAATTAAGTTATTAAGATATAATTATACACAGTATTTAATTAGGTCAATGGTCCTTAAATGGGGTCCATGCAACCAAATACTAAAATGGGGATCCACAATAATAATTTAAGGGCCCCTGGAAAATATTTTGCTTTAGATGATTGGTTTTGTATTGCAAGAAACATCTGGATTGCTTTCTTTAACATTTTTACATAGTTCAACCTACACAAGTTAATGTGTGGAAAACAAAATAGGAATTTTGAAAGAAGTTTCTATAAAACTAGTTTTTAAACATCAAATAGTAATCAAAGGGATCCATAGATAAGAAATGGTTAGAGAACCCCAGCTTTAGATGTATGTATTGGTCATGTATTGCAAAAAACATTTAGATTTCTTTCTAATGTGTGAGAAACAAATTAGGAATTTGGGAAGAAGTTTCTATAAAACTAGTTTTTAAACATCAAATAGTAATCAAAGGGATCCATAGATAAGAAATGGTTAGAGAACCCCAGCTTTAGATGTATGTATTGGTCATGTATTGCAAAAAACATTTAGATTTCTTTCTAATGTGTGAGAAACAAATTATGAATTTGGAAAGAAGTTTCTATAAAACTAGTTTTTAAACATCAAATAGTAATCAAAGGGATCCATAGATAAGAAATGGTTAGAGAACCCCAGCTTTAGATGTATGTATTGGTCATGTATTGCAAAAAACATTTAGATTTCTTTCTAATGTGTGAGAAACAAATTAGGAATTTGGAAAGAAGTTTCTATAAAACTAGTTTTTAAACATCGAATGGCTATAGGGGCCACTAGAATGAAATAGTAATCAAAGGGGGTTCATAGATAAGAAATGGTTGAGAACCCCTGCTTTAGATGTATGTATTGGTTATGTATTGCAAGAAAGAGCTAGGTTTCTTTCTCTAACATTTTACATTGTTCAACCTACACAAGTTAATGTGTGTAAAACAAAATAGGAATTTTGAAAGACGTTTCTATGAAACTAGTTTTTAGACATCAAATGGGGGTCTACCAGAATAAAATAGTAATCAAAGGGGTTCATAGATGGTTGAGAACCTCTGAGTTGGGGTAATCTCTATGTTACCAAATTTACTGTTAAAATACAATGACTTTGTTTTAATTAACTTTGGTAATAATGAAGAATTTAATAAAATAACTTTATCCTTATTAAACTGGATTAAAGTGGCGAGCTGGCTGAATGATTAGAATCCTGGGGTAAAATGCTTAGAGGCATTTCGTCCAAAGATGGGAAAGAGATGTCAGCAGGCAACTACAGAAAATCGAACCTGATACCTCTAAGATACCAGCTGGGAGCTCTGAACCATTAAGCTAAGCTGTCACAAATACACACACACATACATACACGTATGACAGGCTTTGATACAGTTTCCATTTAGAAAGCCTACTCAGACGGCTTTGTGGTGCCACACAAGGAGAGCAGGTGGCTGGAAGCAAACTCCTTAACCACACAGCTATTTCTGAACCTATGATGATGATGATGAGGAGGAAGAGGATCTTCATCATCATCATCATCATGTATATGGCACTCGAGCCCCGTGCTAGTAGGGTGTTAAGAGCACCATCCGAGCGTGATCGTTGCCAGAGCGGCTAACTGGCTTCCATGCCAGTGGCACGTAAAAGGGCACCATTCGAGCGTGATCGTTACCAGCATCGCCTTACTGGCACCTGTGCCAGTGGCATGTGTAAAAGATTCGAAAGAGGTCGTTGCCAGTACCGCCTGACTGGCCCTGTACCGGTGGCACGTAAAAAGTACCCACTACACTCTCGGAGTGGTTGGCGTTAGGAAGGGCATCCAGCTGTAGAAACTTTACCAGATCAAGATTGAAGCCTTGTGCAGCCATCTGGTTCACCAGCCCTCAGTCAAACCGTCCAACCCATGCTAGCATGGAAAGCGGACGTTAAACGATGATGATGATGATATAAATACACGGAACAGACTGAATCTTCCATGCTGGCAAGGGTTGGACGGTTTGACAGGAGCTGGCCAGGCAGAAGCCTATACCAGGCTACTGTGTCTGTTTTCAGAGCATCCACCATCTGCTGACCAAATCTGTGGCTGGTGCAAAGCCCCAGCTAGGCCAAGGGCGACATGACGTGTATTATAGACTAGCAGCATAGCCCGGCATTGCCCGGGTATGTAAGAGCCCCTGGAGCAGACATGATGCTCGCTGTGAATTTAAAAAAAATTCCTGCCAATTTGTTAAAGATATTGTCGAAAATATGTCATCTTGAATTTGAACGCGATTTCCAAAAATGGCATGATTTTATCGATTTTTTCTGATGGTAAGGTATTGCATGGAAAACTAACATCAGAATTAAGTTTCTTAGGGTAACATTAAGCTTCACCATGAGTTTGGTGAAAATCGATTGTAAGTTGCGAAAACTACAACAGAAAATGTGTTGCAAATAAAAAGCTTAGATTCTCGACCCATGTCGAATTTATCGATTTTTTTCAGAACTGGGGGAACTTTTCAAAATTTTCACTGCGTTGGTTTTGAATTATGACATTGGGCTATGTGTGTGTCAAGTTTCATCAGAATCGGTTGAAAGCCGTGGTCAGGGCGAGGGTACAACCTGACAGACACACAGACAGACAAACTGCCGTTTATATAGAGAGAGATATAAAAGTGTGACTCACCGGAATTTTCAGATTCTGTTAAATTTAATGGCTGTGAGTCAGAATCTTGCTGCTGCGTTGGTGTGGACCTATGTTCACTTTTGGCTTTGTCCAGCAACAACAACATCTCGAGAGACCTTTCAGACGTTGGAGACGATGACTCTTCATCGTCACACAGCTCGGTGAACTCAGAGGACTTCATTGAACTGGAAAGAGAAGAGAGAGACAGTCAATAGGGTGGTGGTGGTGGTGGCAATGGGTGATTGTGTTGGTGGTGGTAGTGATGGAGGTGGTGGTGGTGGTGGAGGTGGCGGTGATGGTGGAGGTGGCAGTGATGGTGGAGGTGGTGGTGATGGTGGAGGTGGCGGTGATAGTGGAGGTGGCGGTGATGGAGGTGGTGGTGGATGTGGTGGTGATGGTGGAGGTGGTGGTGATGGTGGAGGTGATGGTGGAGGTGGCGGTGATGGTGTAGGTGGCGGTGGAGGTGGTGGTGATGGTGGAGGTGGCAGTGCTGCTGGTGATGATGACAATGGTGAAGATGAAGTGGAATCTGGTAGGGGAAGAAAGAGGTGAGGGGAAAAAAAGAGGAAGTGGTTGAGATAACAGAGGAGCAAAGAGTCTGGGAAATGTTTCTGGTGAAATTTCCTAGAACTAGCTGGAGAGAGCGGGAAGTCTGGACACAAAAGGGGCTTTGGCAAGAAATAAGTAGGGCTGTCGAGCCAGGAATGGATGTGTGTGTGTGTGAGAGAGGAGAGAGAGGAGAGAGAGAGAGAGAGAGAGAGAAAGAAAGATAGATGAGAGAGAGGGGGAGAGAGAGAGAGAGAGAGAGAGAGAGAGAGAGAGAAAGATAGATGAGAGAGATAGAAAGCAAAGGATTTGTAAAAGGATCGTGGAGGTGGACGAAGGCAAAACCTGCAGAGATGTGCCAGAATGAAAGGGTGGGGCTCAAAGACACAACAGACACACATAAAAGTTTACACACACACACACACAAACAAACATACAGATGCGTGACATCTTGGGCAAGTGTCTTCTGCTATAGCCCCGGGCTGACCAATGCCTTGTGAGTGGATTTGGTAGACAGAAACTAAAAGAAGCCTGTCGTGTATATGTATATATATATATGTATGCATGTGTGTGTTTGTGTGTCTGTGTTTGTCCCCCTAGCATTGCTTGACAACCGTTGCTGGTGTGTTTACATCCCCGTCACTTAGCGGTTCGGCAAAAGAGACCGATAGAATAAGTTACTGGGCTTCCAAAGAATAAGTCCCGGGGTCGATTTGCTCGACTAAAGGCGGTGCTCCAGCATGGCCGCAGTCAAATGACTGAAACAAGTAAAAGAGTGAAAGAGTAGAAGAGTAAAAGAGTATACATATTCACACATTGGCTCATGCATATATACACTCATGCAGATCAACATAACACAGTTCACACACATAAATGCACAACAGTATGAGACTTACCTGAGGTTTTGCTGTAACTCTTCAAATTCTTCCTTTGATTTCAACTTGAGTTCCAGGAGATGGAAGGCCTTGTTCTTCCTGCTGATGGCCAACTCTAGCTTGGAGATCTTTAGTAAGGAGAAACATAAAGGTTTAGCAACAGAACACAACACACACACACATATATATATATGGCACATAAAAAGCACCCACTACACTCACCGAGTGGTTGGCGTTAGGAAGGGCATCCAGCAGTAGAAACACTGCCAGATCAGACTGGGCCTGATGAAGCTTTCCGTCTTCCCAGACCCCAGTTGAACCGTCCAACCCATGCTAGCATGGAAAGTGGACGCTAAATGATGAAGATGATATATATATATATATATACATAACACACACATTCTCATCCTCATCATCATTCAATGCCCCCTTCTCCATACTGGAATGAGTTGGGTTACTTGGAAGGATCCAATGGGTCCAAGGAATGCATTAGGCCCCAACGTCTGCTCCAGCATGGTTTCTATGGCTGGACGACGTCCCTAATGCCAACCACTTAACTGTGGGTACTAAATGCTTTTCTCATGCCCCAGCACAAATGAGGTTGCCATACAGGTCACAGGCCTATGAAACCTGAGGGGAGGGGCCTTATGCTAGCATATGCATGTACATGCATGTTATACATATACAGTTATATATATATATATCACTCTGAGTGGTTGTTGTCATGAAGGGCATCCAGCTGTAAAAACCCTGCCAAAACAGACACAGTAAACCTGGGGTAGTCTTCTACTTGGTTGGCTCTTGTCAACCCGTCCTGCCCACACATGCATGGAAGATGGACATCAAACGATGATATATATATATATATATATATATATATATATATATATATATATATCTGTGGAGGCGCAATGGCCTAGTGGTTAGGGCAGCAGACTCGCAGTCGCAGGATCGTGGTTTCGATTCCCAGATCGGGCATTGTGAGTGTTTATTGAGCGAAAACACCTAAAAGCTCCACGAGGCTCTGGCAGGGAGTGGTGATCCCTGTTGTACTCTTTCACCACTCTTTCTTCTGTTGGCCTGCTCGCTTAGCCAGCGGGGTGGCGTCATTTGAAGGCTAAAACAATGCGAATGCATTGTGACCAGCGATGTGTAACAACATCTGATGGTCTGGTCGGTCACATGATCACGTGATATATATATATATACATATATCTGAGTGTGTATGATGATGTATAGAAGAATATATTAATCAATGAAATTCCAGCTTAGTCTGATTTTCACGTTTTATTATTTGCAATTTTTACAATTTTACAATATTGAAATATGATATATATGTATATATATATATATATACACACACACACACACACACTGTGATAAAACTAGAACTTTCATGTGTTACACAATCATCAGACTGATGTAGTGACAGTCGTGTGCGTATAAAGGTATTATATACATATATATATATATGAATGTATATATATATACACACACATATAATATTCTTATACGCACACACACACAGAGGCCCACAGCTCTTCAATATCTTCCCGAAGAACCTGAGAGACCTGCATGGGGTTGATGCAGATGTCTTTAAAATAAAACTTGATCTCTTCCTGTCAGGTGTCCCGGATGAACCAACTTCACGGCAGGAGGTGCAGATGAGGGCAACTGCATCGAACTCTCTCATGCACCAAATGGCAATTGCTAAAAAGCATTCGTGAAGTAAAATCATGTAGCAACACCGAATGGCGGTGCTCCAGCATGGCCACAGCTCATGAGCTGAAACTACGGTCATTCGGAATGTTCACAGCAGCCATATTCCTATCACTCTATGTCACGCTGGTGAGACCCATATTGGAGTATGGGATTCAAGCCTCTTCTCCTTATCTCCTCAAAGACATACAGCATCTCGAAAGAGTCCAGAAGCTGGCTACCCGCATGGTTCATGGTCTCAAAAATTTGTCCTACGAAGAAAGGCTGAGGACGCTTGACCTTTATTCTCTTGAAAAACGCCGCCGCCGTAGTGATCTCATTCTCGCCCACAACATCATAAGCGGAAAGTGTAACCTCTCGAAAGAGCTGTTCTTCACTCCTGCTCCAGAGCGTCGGCTGTGGGGTCATTCCGAAAAGCTCTACCTGCGACGATTTCATCTCAATCGAAGGAGAGGAGCTTTCTCCGTCCGGGTTGCGGATCCGTGGAACAAGCTGCCAGACGAGATGGTGAAGATGCCGACGACCGCTTTGTTCAAAGCCTCCCTGGACCTCAAGTGGCCTGAACTCTTTACATGAACACCACCCTGTACTTAACTCCATGTCCCCCTACATGGCCTTGCTATTTGCTTTTGAGCCAAATTAACTAACTAACTAACTAACTAACTAAAATAAAAAAAATAAAGTAAAAAATAATACATATATACTTACTCGAGCTGACGTTGATTCTTGTAAGCTGCTATATGTAGCTTGTAGTTTCTGTATATCTTCCACAAGTTGACTTATCTGTAATACAGAAAGAGATAGAAATGAATGAATGACAAAACCCGCAGACACACAGACACATGCGGTGTAGAAGCAAGCTTCTTAACCGCACAGCTAGGCTCACACTTATACATTATCAACCATAGTCAAATGTCTGCTACTT
>NC_043025.1:5110187-5117687 GCF_006345805.1 Octopus sinensis
ATAATATATAACATAATATAATATTATATAAATAATTATAAAAATCGTAAAAGACCAGCAAATTGTTTCAATTTATATATATATATATCAATAATAAAATAT
The DNA here is from genome assembly GCF_006345805.1 of Octopus sinensis. Classification (NCBI taxonomy): domain Eukaryota; kingdom Metazoa; phylum Mollusca; class Cephalopoda; order Octopoda; family Octopodidae; genus Octopus; species Octopus sinensis. Next base: position 5,110,290 of record NC_043025.1, read on the forward strand.
TAGGGAATAAATCCAAACTTACAGGGAGAAATCAGATTTAGGATTAAATCCAATTTTATAGTATAAATATATTATATTATATTAAATTAAATTAGAGATAAAACCACTATTAGGCAAATCAAACAATGAAAAACATATATATATATATGTATATTTTTCATTTTCCTGATAAACATAATCACAGTTCCATTATATATAAATCACTTTATCTTTATAATTGATTAATAACAATATATGGTGTCCAACTGAAGGACTAGCGAATTGGATGTTTAACACAACCCTTTGAGGGATATCTTTTCCTCAGTTTGTTATATATATATATATATAGATATCATCATCATCATCATTTAGTGTCCGATTTCCATGGCTTGGATGGTTCAACTGGGGTCTGGGAAGCCAGAGGCTGCACCAAGCCCAGTCTGATCTGGCAGTCTTTCTACAGCTGGATGCCCTTCCTAACACCAACCACTCTGTGAGTGTAGTGGGTGCTTTTTACGTGCCAGATGGGGCTGGCAAGCGGCCACGGTCGGATGGTGCTTTTTACGTGCCACTGGCACGGGGGCCAGGCGAGGCTGGCAACAGCCACGATGGTGCTTTTTACGTGCCACCGGCAAGGAGGCCAGTCGGGGCAGCGGCATATATATATACATACACAAATACATATATATATATTATATAAACATTATATATATATATATATATATATATATATATATATATATATCATCATCGTTTAACGTCTGCTTTCCATGCTAGCATGGGTTGGACGATTTTGACTGAGGGCTGGCAAACCAGATAGCTGCATCAGGCTTCAATCTTGATCTGGCAGAGTTTCTACAGCTGGATGCCCTTCCTAACGCCAACCACTCCGAGAGTGTAGTGGGTGCTTTTTATGTGCCACCGGCACGGGGGTCAGTCAGGCGGTACTGGCAATGACCTCGCTCGAATCTTTTTACACGTGCCACCAGCACAGGTGCCAATCATGAATATTGAAAAGGTTCCAAGAAGCAATGAAAATTTTAGTAAAAACAAATAAGTAAATGAGTGGAAACTGAACCAGTGGGTGTGTTAATGGATAGGGCATTAAAACAGAATGAATTTCCTCAAACACAATAATATATTATGTTATATTTATTGGTACAGGCATGGCTGTGTGGTAAGTAGCTTGCTTACCAACCACATGGTTCCAGGTTCAGTCCCACTGTGTGGCACCTTGAGCAAGTGTCTTCTGCTATAGCCTTGGGCTGGTCAAAGCCTTGTGAGTGGATCTGGTAGATGGAAACTGAAAGAAGCCCGTCAAATATGTGTTTGTGTGTGTGTTTGTCCCCTTCCACTATCGCTTGACAACTAATGTTGGTGTGTTTACGTCCCCCCGTAACTTGGCGGTTCGGCAAAAGAGACCGATAGAATAAGTACAAGGCTTACAAAAAAATAAACCCTGGGGTTGATTTGTTTGACTAAAAGGCGGTGCTCCAGCATGACCACAGTCAAATTTTGACTGAAGCAAATAAAAGAATAAAAGAAAAAGAAAAGAATATATACATATATATATATATCTCCACAGTGAAGTCATGTCTAATTGCGGCACTAATTGATAAGATTAGGAAGAAGAAACTTTATCAGAGAGACTTGGACATTTCCAATGAGACTTACTTCTTTAGCACTTTGCAAATCTTTGATTACCATCTCCATTTCATTGCATCTGGAAGAAGAGGAGGAAATACAGTTAATAATACAGCAACAGCAATAATAATAATAATAATAATAACAATAATAATAGCCCTGATGCAGTACCAGGCAGTGGCTCTCATGGCTTCTGATCTTAACTGATGGAAGTGTATCATGTACATTGTTTTGTCTGGTATAAAAGATGGGCTACAGCAAATATTCTGCTCAATACCACAGATTGCTAATGCCCTGATGCAGTACCAGGCAGTGGCTCTCATGGTTCTGATCTTAACTGATTGGAAGTGTTATCATGTACATTGTTTTGTCTTGGTATAAAAGATGGCCTACAGCAAATATTCTGCTCAATACCACAGATTTGCTAATGCCCTGATGCAGTAGTACCAGGCAGGGCTCTCATGGCTTCTGATCTTAACTGATTGGAAGTGTTATCATGTACATGTTTGGTCTTGGTATAAAAGATGGGCTACAGCAAATATTCTGCTCAATACCACAGATTTGCTAATGCCTGATGCAGTACCAGACAGTGGCTCTCATGGCTTCTGATCTTAATGATTGGAAGTGTTATCATGTACATGTTTTGTCTTGGTATAAAAGATGGCCTACAGCAATATTCTGCTCAATACCAAGATTTGCTTGTCAGTTGTTTGACCTTAACCAGTTGAGCATGTCCCTTAGTAGCTGACGATATGTGCATCTCTGATCATGAGCAGAAGTAGTGGGGGAGCATCATAGCCATGTGTTGAGAGGGATTCTTTGGGGTTTGAATAATTCACCTCTGGAAACATGGGTGTTTCTTTCAACATTCTTAAACAACCATTATTCAGGGACCTTTTGAGCGGGATGGGCTACTCAACCTGAAGAAAATTCTAACTGGGCCCCACCTGCAAGGTCATGTGCTGTTTATCTTGATATGAGATCACCATGTTGTGCACATATGGTTGTGATGCATGTGCCTGGTGTACCCTTATCAGACGGGTAGTCATGATGGGTATATTGGGCTTCGTATATTTTACCCCAGTGTCACTTTGATGGCATGAACTGCTCTCTCACTCAAAAATAATAATAATAATGACAATGATGACGTCATCGTTATTATTATTATTATTGTCATTATTATTAAAGCAGCAAGCTTGCAGAGTTGCTAGCATGCCAGGCAAAACCGCAGAACGGGGCGCCACTGCATGGTGCCAAAGATTCCAACATCACCATCAAAATACAGGTCCAGATACTGCAACAGCTTGGGTTTCAGAGGACCACAGCTCTTTAACATCTTCCCTAAATGCCTGAGAGACTTGCATGGTGTGGATGTGGGTTTCTTTAAAACTAAACTGGATCTCTTCTTGTCGGGAGTCCCAGATGAACCTACCTCACGACAGGAGACACAGATGCGGGCAGCGGCATCGAACTCCCTTGTTGATCAAGTGCCACGTATCAGAGGTGGATTCACATATTAGTGTAGCTCATTCAGCGGTGGTGCCCCAGCATGGCCGCGGCCTTTGGGCTAAAACATTTTTAAGGATTTAAGGATATATGCATACACATGCACACACATACATATATACATACACACACATATATATACATATATACACACATTTATGCATACACACACACACACAAATATATATGCATTCGCACACACACACATATACATACATATATAAAAGGTAAAGAGTAAAGACCCCCTTTTGTCATGAATGGTCATGGGATTGCACGGAGAAAGTTCCCTTCCGAGGCATAAGTCCTGGCAGAGTTGATTTGTGGCAGACCTGCATTCGCGCATGCACACCAGCCTCACCTCTCCGTGCCACTGATGTTATCCAAGGGAAAGGCAAAGGGGCCGATACAGCTTGGCCTCTATGACATCGCAACTCATTTCCAAAGCTGAGTGAACTGGAACATTGTGAAAATAAAGTGTCTTGCTCAAGAACGCAACACGCAGCCCAGTCCGGGAATACATACATACATACATACATATATATATATATATATATATATATATATATATATATAATATATATATATATATATTATATATATATATATTATATATATATATATATATATATATATATATATGTATATTCTGAGATCCCCTTTGGTCACAACACAGAGCATGGGATTGCACCTAGAAAGTTACCCTCTCAGGCACAAGTCCAGGCAAGATTATTTATGGAAGACCAGAGGTCACCCGTGCATACCGGCCTCTCCTCTCCACACCACTGGTGTTATCCAAGGGAAAGGCAAAGGGGCCGATACAGCTTGGCACCAGTGATGTCACAACTCTATTTCTACGGATGAGTGAACTCGAGCAACGTGAAATAAAGTGTCTTGCTCAAGAACACAACGCGCAGCCCCGGTCCAGGAATTGAACTCACAACCTCATGATTGTGAGCCAAAGCTCTAACCACTGAGCCATGCACCTTCACACACACACACAAACACACACATCTATATCACTGCCTTGTGTAAACACCCCTAACCCCTACATACACGTGTGTCTGCATATACATACATGTGTACTGAGGGATGTGTATGCATACATCCGTCATTATGTAGCATGAGTGTGTTTATTTCCATGACTATAGAAATGTGTGGTTATTGCTATGACTAAGCCGAGTATATATATGTGGATATATGTATCTATGCATGCGCCTGTGTGTGTGTGTGTGTGCATGTGTGTGTGGAGGCCCACATCCACTTGACTGAACAAAGTGACGTTATAAATAAAAGTAGGTTGCACAATTGTTTTTTTGTTGTTGTTTTTTTTTTTTGCTTTTTTTTTTCTTTCTTTGTTTTGGGGGTAATATTGTCCAATGAGATGACCCGATTTCTTCACTGCCCTCCCCCCCAACTCACCTCACTGCCCCACCACCAACCATTCCTCTGATTATTTTAGTAATTCTTAACAATTGAACCAAGAAAAAAAAAACACATTATATTTATTCTTAACACCACCACCACCACCACCTCTCATACCATTATTACCAACTCCACAACCACAGTCAACACCATTACCACCACCACCACCTCCGCCGCTGCCATATTTAGATTCCAGTGATTTGGTACCTAATTCTGATAATCCTAGAAGACAGATATCCATATAATATAATATTCGTGTTTCCTGAGGTGGGTGTCATTTCCATCTCACGACTTGAAGCAGATGAGAAATAAAACTCCACCTGGAGACAATGCCAGTCTACTGCAGGCTGACGCTCTCCCCAGACAGTCCGATGCTACCCATTTTCCTCACAACTGCCCTCCTAGGTGCACTGAGATCATCATCATCATTGTTTAGCGTCCGCTTTCCATGCTAGCATGGGTTGGACGGTTCAACTGGGGTCTGGGAAGCCAGAAGGCTGCACCAGGCCCAGTCTGATCCGGCAATGTTTCTACAGCTGGATGCCCTTCCTAACGCCAACCACTCCGTGAGTGTAGTGGGTGCTTTTTACATGCCAGACGAGGCTGGCAAACGGCCACGATCGGATGGTGCTTTTTATGTGCCACTGGCACGGAGGCCAGTTGGGGGCGGCGCTGGCAACGGCCACATTCAGATGGTTCTCTTACGTGCCACCAGCGCTGGTATCACAGCTACAATTTCCATTGATGTTGATCGATTTTGATTCTGATTCTCACTTGCCTCAACAGGTCTTCACAAGTAGAGTTTTGTGTCCCAAGAAGGGAAGGTATGCATAAGTGGACTGGCTACATCCCAGGTAAAGGCCACGGGTTATGGTCTCACTTGTCCTGCCGGGTCTTCTCACGCACAGCAGATAAAGTAGAATATAGTCCTCCATCACAAAGACACTATGATGACAGATGAAACTTCACCTGTCAGTATTAAATGTGTGTGAAAGGATGAATCACCAGAAGATTTGGCTGAGTATTCCAGCTGTTTGATTAACAGGACTGTCAACTTCATCATCATCGTCGTCGTCGTTGTTTAACGTCTGCTTTCCGTGCTGGCATGAGTCGGACGGTTTGACTAAGGACTGGTGAGCCAGATGGCTGCACCAGGCTCCAATCTGATCTGGCAAAGTCTCTACAGCTGGATGCCCTTCCTGATGCCAACCGCTCCAAGAGTGTAGTAGGTGCTTTTATGTGCCACCGGCACGAGGGCCGGTTAGGTGATTCTGGCAACGGCCTTGCTCAAATGGTGTTTTTTATGAGCTACCTGCACGGGAGCCAGTCCAACAGCACCGGCAACGACCATACTCGAATGTTGTTATTCACGTGCCAATAAAGTGAAGCTGGAACGATCACGCTCGAATGGTGCTCCTCATGTGCCACCAGCATGTGAGCCAATCCATGGCCCCGGTAACAATCATGCTCGGATGTGCTTTTAACGTTCCACTGACATGAGTGTCTATCAGGCAGTACTGCTATCGGCCACGTCAGCAATTTTGATTTGTATTAATTGTATAGTATTGTATTAATTATGGTTGAGTATCCCACAGACAGTGGAAGCAAAATGCATAGTGGTTATGGTGCTGGACTCATGATCCTAAGATTGTGGTTTCAATCCCTGAACCGGGCAATGCATTGTGTTCTTGAGCAAAACACTTCATTCATGTTACTCCAATCCACCCAGCTTGTACAAACGAGTACCCCAGGATGGACCTGGGCCCCATCCAAGGAGGAATATATATATATGCACCAGACAAACCAGAAAATCAGCTTTTTGCCTCTTACAGAGTAATGTAGACTAACCATCCTACAGACAAAGCTACCCTTATGCAGAACACCCTCAGGTAGGGTCAACCTGAAACGCTGTGTGACAAAGTTAGACGCACAGATCTCAAATGTAATCCAGCCGACAGGTGTCTTGTACCTATCTAACTGGTCCACCCAGAGAGACAAAGGGTCGTCACTACACATGTTGAACCGTCCAACCCATGCTAGCATGGAAAGCGGACGCTAAACGATGATGATGATGATGATGATCTCAGTGCACCTAGGAGGGCAGTTGTGAGGAAAATGGGTAGCATCGGACTGTCTGGGGAGAGCATCAACCTGCAGTAGACTGGCATTGTCTCCAGGTGGAGTTTTATTTCTCATCTGCTTCAAGTTGTGAGATGGAAATGACACCCACCTCAGGAAACACGAATATTATATTATATGAATCTGCCAGCCTCGTCTGGCACCTGTGTCGGTGGCACATAAAAACACCATCCGAGCGGTGCCGTTCGCCAGCCTCGTCTGGCACCTGTGTCGGTGGCACATAAAAACACCATCCGAGCGTGGCCGTTCGCCAGCCTCGTCTGGCACCTGTGTCGGTGGCACATAAAAACACCATCCGAGTGTGGCCGTTCGCCAGCCTCGTCTGGCACCTGTGTCGGTGGCACATAAAATCACCCACTACACTCTCGGAGTGGTTGGCGTTAGGAAGGGCATCCAGCTGTAGAAACAATGCCAGATCTGACCGGCCTGGTGCAGCCTTCGGGCTCCCTAGACCCCAGTTGAACTGTCCAACCGATGCTAGCATGGAAAGCGGACGTTAAATGATGATGATGATGATGATCTGTCTTCTAGGATTATCAGAATTGGGTACCAAAGGCTGTTACCTTGAAACACTGTACATTTCTTCCCAAATCTGTCTCTGTCAAACTCTCAACTTTGACTAGTTTGAAATATTTTCAAGAGAAAGTTTACTATTCTGGTTGTGGATAAAGAAGACCGTGGGAACAAATTTGGCAATTTTTGGCAAAA
>NC_043025.1:5125187-5127687 GCF_006345805.1 Octopus sinensis
TACACACATATACATAAACATATATATGTATACATATGTATGTGCATGTGTGTGTATATATATACATGTGTGTGTGTGTGTGTGTGTGCGTGCGTCTGTATATATATATATATATATGTATATTAGTGTGTCTTCATGTCTCCTATCACCACTTGGCAACCGGTGTTAGTGTGTTTACATCCCTGTAACGTAGCAGTTCAGCAAAAGTGACTAACAGAATAAGTACAAAGCTTAATGAATAGTACTGGGACCAATTCATAAGATTTGCTCTAGCATGGCCAGAGTCTAATGACCGAAACGAGTAAAAGATAAAAGGTAAGCATGGCTGTGTGACATGGAGTTTGCTTGCTTTCCAACCACATGGGCCTGGGTTCAGTCCCACAATGTGGAATCTTCGGCAAGTGTATTCAGCCCTCGGCTTACCAAAGCCTTGTGAGTGAATTTGGTTAATGGAAACTGTAAAAAGCCCTTCATCATCATCATCATCATCATTTGATGATGAATTTTCCATGCTGGCATGGGTTGGACGGTTTGATTGAAAACTGGTAACCTGGGAGAACTGCACCAGGATCCAGTCTGATCTGACATGGTCTATACGGCTGGATGCCCTTCTTAACGCCCACCACTCCAAGAGTGTAGTGGGTGCGTTTTATGAACCACCAGCATGGGTACCAGTTACGCATCATCAGCATTGGCCATGACTACGATCTCACTTTGCTTGACAGGTCTTCTAAAGCACGGTATATCGTTAAAGGCCTCGGTCACTTGTCACTGCTTCCGTGAGGCCCAAAGTTTGAAGGGTGCTTTTTATGTGTCACTGGCATGGGTGCTAGGTACACAACCCTGGCATTGGCCACAACTATGATTTCATTTCACTTGAGGGGTCTTCTCAAGCAGTGCATATCGGTCACTTGTCATTACCTCAGCGAGGCCCAACATGCATGTGTGTGTTTGGGTCTCCTGGTCTGGACATTGCACAGTACCTGTAAACAAGCATCACTGTCACACAAGCAGTGTCATCCATTTCACATATCCTGCAAGAACATGTCCGGCCATGGCAGAAATATCACCTGCCCTTGAAACAGGCGTTAAGGAGGGTCAGAATTGGAACTTGAAATACAAAGTAGCCAGACAATTAATTCTGAGAAATACTGCACACGACTGGACGAGTTAAAAGCAGAAATTCAAGAGGAACGTCCAGAATTGGCCAACAGGAAGGGTGTTGTTTTCCAATATGAAAAACAAGACCGCATGTTTCTTTGGGAACCAGACAAAAATTGCTGCAGCTCGGCTGGGATGTGTTAGTCCACCCTCCATATTCACCAGATATTGCTCCTTCGGATTTCCACTTATTCAGGTCTCTCCAGAATAGTCTTTATGGTAGAAATTTCAATTCCTTGGATGATGTAAAAAGATGCCTTGATGAATTATTTGCCATGAAACGATCTCAATTCTGGGACAACCCAATAACATGGTACCTGCAACAAGATCAAATTCTTGAGCCACGATTTGGCCATATTCTACTTCACTAACTTCAGAAACAAGAAGCGGGAATACAGATATATTTACTTTTTTTTTACGCATGGTTCCGGGTTCAGTCCCACTGTGTGGCATCTTGGGCAAGTGTCTTCTGCTATAGCCTCGGGCCGACCAAAGCCTTGTGAGTGGATCTGGTAGACGGAAACTGAAAGAAGCCTGTCGTATATATGTATGTGTGTGTATTTGTGTTTGTCCCCCTAGCATTGCTTGACAACCGATGCTGGCGTGTTTATGTCCTCGTCACTTAGCGGTTGAATAAGTACTGGGCTTACAAAAGAATAAGTCCCGGGGTTGAGTTGCTCGATTAAAGGCGGTGCTCCAGCATGGCCGCAGTCAAATGACTGAAACAAGTAAAAGAGTAAAGAGTTTCAGTTGGACTGTGGCCATGCTGGGGCACCAACTTCAGGGGTTTTATGTTTTTTTAAGTCTGGTGCCACGTATGAAGCACCCGTGTGAGTACTGCATAAAGAGCACCCTTGCCACTGCCATGTATGGAGTACCCAGAACACTGTAAAACAGGTGGAGGTTTAAAGGGTATCCAACTGAAGAAACAAGGCTAAAACAGAAAACTAGAGTCTGGTACGGCTCTCCAGTCTTGCCAACTCCTGTCAAATTGCCCGACCCATACCAGCACAGATTATATATATATGTGTGTGTGTGTGTATATGTATATATATATATATATATATAGTTAATCCAAACAAGAAAACACAGAAAAAAAGAGAGAAAAAAACATGGCAACGCAAGGACGTGGAACAATTAAAGTATTATTGACGCTCAGGAAAGAAGGGAAGGAGGGTTTAACGTTTCGAGCGGAAACAAAGGGAAGGTAAGATCCCAAGAAGGGAAGACAGAGGAAAAAATATTTTTGCTGGGGAAGGGGGAGAGAGAGAGAGAGAGAGAGAGAGAGAGAGAGAGAGAGAAAATTAATTGAAGCAAACACTCACTTTGTTTTTTCCAC
>NC_043025.1:5132687-5145674 GCF_006345805.1 Octopus sinensis
TGTCAACCTTTCACTTGTTCTACATTTTAGAGGGAACACTAATGCGGCTGAGACTCAGTGACGTAGTTGTTCTACGGCTGGATGCTCTTCCCGTTGTCAACCTTTCACTTGTTCTACATTTTAGAGGGAACACTAATGCGGCTGAGGATTAGTGACGTAGTTGTTCTACGGCTGGATGCTATTCCCGTTGTCAACCTTTCACTTGTTCTACATTTTAGAGGGAACACTAATGCGGCTGAGACTCAGTGACGTAGTTGTTCTACGGCTGGATGCTCTTCCCGTTGTCAACCTTTCACTTGTTCTACGGCTGGATGCTCTTCCCGTTGTCAACCTTTCACTTGTTCTACATCTTAGAGGGAACACTTATGTGGCTGAGGATTAGCGACGTAGTTGTTCTACGGCTGGGTACTCTTCCCGTTGTCAACCTTTCACTTGTTCTACATTTTAGAGGGAACACTAATGCGGCTGAGGATTAGTGATGTAGTTGTTCTACGGCTGGATGCTCTTCCGATTGTCAACCTTTCACTTGTTCTACATTTTAGAGGGAACACTAATGCGGCTGAGACTCAGTGACGTAGTTGTTCTACGGCTGGATGCTCTTCCCGTTGTCAACCTTTCACTTGTTCTACATTTTAGAGAGAACACTAATGCGGCTGAGGATTAGTGACGTAGTTGTTCTACGGCTGGATGCTCTTCCCGTTGTCAACCTTTCACTTGTTCTACATTTTAGAGGGAACACTAAAGCGGTTGAGGATGTTGCCGTACTGCATCCCCCTACACGGGAGTCAATGCCTCATTGGATGATGAAGCGGCTCTGCTTGCGTTTTGGCCCCTTCCAACACAATACCAGAGCTGCCTGGAGCCATCCAACAATGTAGGCGACAAAACTCCCACAAAACAGCATGAGCTTCGTGACTCTTGGCCAGATGTTTCTATCCTCCTCAACTCTCATTCTTACTGTATCCCTCAACCTCTCTCTCAAATCAAATGCAATGGCTTTCTTTCTCAGTAGATTCTGAAAGTTTCCTGGCCCCTTCCAACATAACACCAGAGCTGCCTGGAGCCATCCAACAATGTAGGTGACAAAACTCCCACATGACAGTATGAGCTTCATGACTCTTGGCCAGATGTTTCTTACTCCTCAACTCTCTTTCTTACTGTATCCCTCAACCTCTCTCTCAAATCAAATGCAATGGCTTTCTTTCTCAGCAGATTTTGAAAGATTCCTGGCAAAATTTTTGTCTCTCCTTTGCAGTTCGGCCAAACTCTGATTCCAACAAATCCTCCGGTACCTATCTCTACAGGAAGATGCATTCCACCCACCCCCTTTCATGAAGTTCTAACAAGTAAGGTTATTTTTATTATTCTAACTGGCTCTCACATGTCAAACCTAATTAAACTAATGAGCTATGGCACATACAGATTCAACAGGCTACAGTACAGTTTCCATCTCCACTACTTCACTCACAAGTTAAGTTAAGTTAGTTAAGTTTATTTTTTGGCTCAAAAAGCAAAAAGCAAGGCCATGTAGGGGGACATGGAGTTAAGTACAGGGTGGTGTTCATGTAAAGAGTTCAGGCTATTTCTGGTCAAGAGAGACTTTGAACCGAGCGGTCATCGGCATCTTCACTATCTCGTCCGGAAGCTTATTCCACGGATCCGCAACTCGGACGGAGAAAGCCCCTCTCCTTCGATTGAGATGAAATCGGCGCAGATAGAGCTTTTCGGAGTGACCCCGCAGCCGACGCTCTGGAGCAGGAGTGAAGAACAGCTCTTTCGAGAGGTTACACTTTCCACTTATGATGTTGTGAGCAAGAATGAGATCGCCAGGCATCAACTGTCCCAAAATGCTATGACAAAGGATGGAACCAGGGATCATGTGCTTGCAAAGCAAACCTGTGCAACTACACAGCCAGGCCAGCACCCCTCTTTTACTTGTTTCAGTCATTTGACTGCGGCCATGCTGGAGCACCGCCTTTAATCGAGCAACTCGACCTCGGGACTTATTCTTTTGTAAGTTCAGTACTTATTCTATCGGTCTCTTTAGCCGAATCGCTAAGTAACGGGGACATAAACACACCAGCATCGGTTGTCAAGCAATGCTAGGGGGACAACACAGACACACACACGCATATATATATATATATATATATATATATATATATATACATATATACGACGGGCTTCTTTCAGTTTCCGTCTACCAAATCCACTCACAAGGCTTTGGTTGGCCCGAGGCTATAGCAGAAGACACTTGCCCAAGGTGCCACGCAATGGGACTGAACCCAGAACCATGTGGTTGGTAAACAAGCTACTTACCACACAGCCACTCCTGCGCTTATACTACAGACCAAGAATTTTTACATCTATCTCACCACAGAGGATAAAATACACTAAGAAAGGTCCATTTTACCAGGCTTCCATGGGTTGGGAGTGTATTGAGGCAGATTTTCTACGCTTGGATGCCCTTTCTGTCACCAAACCTCACCTATTTCCACCCTGGTCAGATATATTTTCATAGCATACTAGAAAGAAATGACACTGCTTATATAACAGTGATACTCCTTTACAACAATCACATTCCCTCAAGACAAGGAGACACAAAACAAAACACACACAGGCGCAGGAGTGGCTGTGTGGTAAGTAGCTTGCTTACCAGCCACATGGTTCCGGGTTCAGTCTCACTACGTGGCAACTTGGGCAAGTGTCTTCTACCATAGCCTCGGGCTGACCAAAAGCCTTGTGAGTGGATTTGGTAGACGGAAACTGAAAGAAGCCCGTCGTATGTATATATATATATATGTGTGTGTGTGTGTGTGTGTGCGTTTCTGTTGTCCCCCTATCATTGCTTCACAACTGATGCTGGTGTGTTTATGTCCCCGTCACTTTGCGGTTCGGCAAAATAGACCGATAGAATAAGTACTGGGCTTATAAAGAATAAGTCCCGGGGTCGAGTTGCTCGATTAAAGGCGGTGCTCCAGCATGGCCGCAGTCAAATGACTGCAACAAGTAAAAGAGAGAAAAAGAGATATACACATAAACTGGATTCCACACAGTTTCCACTAACCAAATTCATTCACAAAGCTTTCGTCATCCTGGGGCTATTTCGTAAGATACAAAGCCCCATGTGCCATGCAGTGAGACTGAACCACATTCCACATGGTTACAAAGCAAGGTTTTTTTAACCACACAGCGCCTAGAGAGGCGACTAGGTTACTGCTGTTACCATGGAAACAGGTTTAACCCTTTCGATACCAACCCGGCTGAAACCGGCTCTGGCTCTGAGTACAAATGTCTTGTTTCCATAAGTTCTGAATTAAAATCTTCCACCAAACCTTAGTCACAATTTATATTCCTAACACTAGCTGAATGATAACTAAGTTATTTTACTAAATTCTTTGTTATATTTAAAGTAATTGAAAGAAACACAGAGCATCTCAACAGAAATACAGTAACGAAAGGGTTAACCCTTTAGTGTTCAGATTATTCTATCAAACATAATGCTTATTGATTCCCATTGATTTGAATTAATCATGCATTATCTCATATCTTCAAGATCTTGATGGTGTAATTACTTAATGTAGAATAACATTGTAGGGTAGGTGTGAGAGCCTGGATCTGGTCAGTTTGAACATAAAACAGATTAACTATTTTGGCTGGATATGGCCGGTTTAAATACTAAAGGGTTAAGGTTGCATAAAACTTTATGCAGTTGGAGAAAAAGAGAAGGAAAATATAAAAAATTGCAAACCCCAAGAGCGAGGTTTCAATCCTAAGTACTTACTTCAGTGATTGCTTCAAGCTGATCGTCATAATCTTTGTTCTCCCCTGTCAATGCTTTGATTGTCTTGTCTGAAAATTGAAAAACAAAGAAAATACATTTAAATGATGGTGCCTTAACGAATTTCATTATCATCATTATATTGTGCTTGTTGTTTATATGGGACCAAAAGCAATAACACTGAATGAGGGATAAAAAGCAGGGAAAAAAATCAACGTAAAACATATACAGATATAATTGGTCATACATATATATATATGTAACAAAAACATTCGAGCGAGGTCGTTGCCAGTGCCACTGGACTGGCTCCTCTGCAGGTGGCACATTAAAGGCACCATTTGAGTGTGGCCGTTGCCAGTACCTATTTCTTTATCACCAACAAGGGGCTAAACACAGAGGGGACAAACAAGGACAGACATAGGTATTAAGTCGATTACATCGACCCCAGTGCATAACTGGTACTTAATTTATCGACCCCGAAAGGGTGAAAGGTAAAGTCGACCTCGGCGGAATTTGAACTCACAACGTAACGGCAGACGAAATACCTATTTCTTTATTATCCACAAGGGGCTAAACACAGAGGGGACAAACAAGGACAGACATAGGTATTAAGTCGATTACATCGACCCCAGCGCATAACTGGTACTTAATTTATCGACCCCGAAAGGATGAAAGGCAAAGACGACCTCGGCGGAATTTGAACTCACAACGTAAAGCAGACGGAATACTGCTAAGCATTTCGCCCGGCGTGCTAAAGATTCTGCCAGCTTGGCCGTTGCCAGTACCGCCTGACTGGCCCCTGTGTTGGTGGCACGTAAAAGCACTCACTACACTCAGGGTGGTTGGCATTAGGAAGGGCATCCGAGCTGTAGAAACTCTGCCAGATCAGATTGGAGTCTGGTGCAGCCATCTGGTTCGCCAGACCTCAGTCAAATCATCCAACCCATGCTAGCATGGAAAGCGGACGTTAAATGATGATGATGTATAAAGTGTTTGAAGTAGCATACAGATATTGTATATTGAGAAAAAAAAAGGTGGGGGGATCAGTCAGAATTTTGGATGATTACTTCTGCCTTAGCAAAGGCAGAGGTATTGTTTTTAGTTGTGTTTGTTCATCGGCCAACCAAAGCCTTGTGAGTAGATTTGGTAGATGGAAACTGAAAAGAAGCCCATCGTATATATATATGTATATATATATATATATATATATATACATATATATATATATACATATATGCGTGTGTGTTTGTGTGTCTGTGTGTGTCTCCCAAGCTTTGCTTGACAACCGATGCTGGTGTGTTTACGTCCCCGTCACTTAGCGGTTTGGCAAAAAGAGACCGATAGAATAGGTACTGGGCTTACAAAAAGAATAAGTCCCGGGATCAAGTTGCTCAATTAAAGGCCGTGCTCCAGCATGGCCGCAGTCAAAATGACTGAAACAAGTAAAAGAGATATACATACATACACACATGTATCCCAGCCACAGCACTACCTGTTTCATGGTCAGGTGGACGGCGACTAAGCCAGGTCTGGAGGATGTAATGGAACACTCCAGGAAAGCCAAAACAAGATTTACCAAAGGACACGTGAGCTGATTGCGAGCCAATGGCCATCTGTGAGTCAAGTGGTGTCTGACTAAAACATCCTGCACCTGAGCAGGATGGTAAACCAAGCGGCTGGTCCAAAATCACAGACACATAAGCATCCATGAAAGACATACTCTGCTCTCAAGCTGGAGTTGATGTCCACAAGTGAAGTGGTAAGTAGCTTGCTTACCAACCACATGGTCCTTGGTTCAGTCCCACTGCGTGGAACCTTGGGCTGGTGTCTTCTACTATAGCCTCGGGCCGACCAAAGCCTTGTGAGTGGATTTGGTAGACGGAAACTGAAAGAAGCCTGTCGTATGCGTGTGTATATGTGTGTATGTATGTATGTATGTGTATGATTGTCCCCCCAAAATCACTTGACCTGAAGCTTTAGTAGAGATGGTTGCTCAAGGTGCCATGCAGTGGGACTGAACCGGGAACCATGTGGTTGGGAGGCAAGCTTCTTACCACACAACCATGACTACATCTATATATATATCATCATATATATATATATATATATATCATATATAATATATATATATATATATATATATATATATATATGGCATGCAAAAAGAAAAAAAACACCATTTCGGCATGGCCGTTTCCAGTACCGCCCGACTGGCCCTCGTGCCGGTGGCACGCAAAAGTTATCACTACACTCTCGGAGTGGTTGTCGTTAGTAATGGCATCCAGCTTTAGAAACTCTGCCAGATCAAGATTGGAGCCTGGTGCAGCCATCAGGTTTGCCAGTCCTCAATCAAATCGTCCAAGCCACGCTAGCATGGAAAGCGGACATTAAACGATGATGATGATATATATATATATATATACACACATCATCATAACTTAACATATACTCTTGGAGTGGTTGGTGTTAGGAAGGGCATCCAGCTGTAGAAACACTGCCAAAACAGGTTGGAGTCTGGTACAGCTCCCTCAGCTTAACAGCCCTGGTCAAACTGTCCAACCCATGCCAGCATGGACAATGGATGTTAAATGATGATGATGCCCGTGCATACCAGCCTCCCCTCTCCATGCCACCGATGTTACCCAAGGGAGAGGCAAAGGCCGATACAGCTTGGCACCAGTGACATCACAACTCATTTCTACAGCTGAGTGAACTGGAGCAACATGAAATAAAGTGTCTTGCTCAAGGACACAGCACTCAGCCCAGTTCAGGAATTGAACTCACAACCTCATGATCGTAAGCTTGATGCCCTAACCACCGAAATCAAATTCGATGACTGGCATCCGTGCTAGTGGAGCACTAAGAGCACCATCCTAGTGTGATCATTGCCAGAGTGGCTAAAAAGCACCCACTACACTCTTGGAGTGGTTGGCGTTAGGAAGGGCACCCAGCTGTAGAAACACTGCCAGATCAAGATTGGAGCCTGGTGCAGCCATCTGGTTCGCCAGTCCTCAGTCAAATCGTCCAACCCATACTAGCATGGAAAGCGGACGTTAAACGATGATAATAATAATAATATACATACATATCAAACAGTCATTAGTGAAGGATTATCAATCTGGGCAAAATACTTTACAAACTCTCTCTCTTAGTACATGTACATCAGGCTAACAGTATAGTTTGTATTAGTAAGGAACTGTGTGTAATGGTGGAGTTCTTTGCTGACCTAAACAATGGGCCGATTGTGTAAAACTATCAACAACGGATCTATAATGACACTGTAAACTTCAGCAAAAAAATATGTAACAACTGTTATTTATGTTTTGCCTTGTGTGTATGTGTGTGTGTGTGTGTATGTATATATATATATGTATGTATACCACACACACAAAACAATGGATGGATTGTTTACGTGTTGATGTGATGGCATCTGTCAAATGTGATAATGCTAAATCTAACAAATTGCCACACCAACACTTAATTAATAATCATCAACATCATCGTTATTATTATTATGAAAGGCTGTGAGCTGGCAGAATCATTAAGCACGCTGCACAAAATGCTTAGCGGCATTTTGTCTGTCTTTACGTTCCGAGTTCAAATTCCGCCATGGTCAATTTTGCCTTTCATCCTTTCGCGGTCAACAAATTAAGTACCAGTGAAACACTGGGGTCGATATAATCAACTAATCTCCACCCTGCAAATTAGAGGCTTTGTGGCTCCAGTAGAAAAGATCATTATTATTATTATTATTATTAGATTGACCCCAGTACGCAACTGGTACTTAATTAGAGGCTTTGTGCCTCCAGTAGAAAGGATCATTATTATTATTATTATTATTATTAGATTGACCTCAGTATGCAACTGGTACTTAATTAGAGGCTTTGTGCCTCCAGTAGAAAAGATCATTATTATTATTTTTAGATTGACCCCAGTATGCAACTGGTACTTAATTAGAGGCTTTGTGCCTCCAGTAGAAAGGATCATTATTATTATTTTTAGATTGACCCCAGTACGCAACTGGTACTTAATTAGAAGCTTTGTGCCTCCAGTAGAAAGGATCATTATTATTATTATTATTATTATTATTATTAGATTGACCCCAGTATGTAACTGGTACTTAATTTATTGACCTCAAAAGGATGAAAGGCTGAGGTCGACTTTGCCGTTCATCCTTTCGAAGTCAATAAATTAAGTACCAGTTGCATACTGGGACAATCTAATCGACTAGCCCCCTCCCCTCAAAATTTCGGGCCTTGTGCCTAGAGTAGAAAAAAAAAATTATGATTATAAGGGGACGAGAGTTGTTAGCATACTGGACAAAGCACATCATGGTATTGACCCCAGTCAGGAAATAAGACAGGATGGTCATATATGGAATATCTTTGATCCCAGATCTGCTCACAGGAGGACTGTCTTTGTGTTTAACACGACTCAACTTGAGCCAACAAGAGAGTTAGAAATAGCAGCCAAGCCACAATATGATCCAATGAAGGAGGTCTCAGCCAAAAGCCAGACAAAACATTATCATCATCATCCTCATCATCATCAAAATGTCTTAAATAAACTGCATTGATACACGAGCTATTGTAATCTAAGAAAAATGGTTTGAGAAAATAGGTGAGAAGGTCATGCTTGGAGAGGTCCTGATTATAGTCAGGATAGTACAGTGGCATAACAACAATTAGGTTTTACACAAGCTTTATTGTTACATTCAAATTTCTGTCATTTTGACGAGAAACGCAAATTGCCTGGGTGAGTGCATATATTTTATACATATATATATATATATATATATATATTATATATAATATATATATATATATACACATACAACATATATATATACATACATACATATATCTATACATACACATACATACATACATATATACATACATATATACATACATATATATATATATACATACATATATATATATATACATATATATATATACATATATATATATATATATATATACACACACACACAAATTTTCAGTTTGGCAGCATGAGATTATAAGCGTATATAGACATCTCAATTATAGATTGAAGTGTGTGTATACACACACCACACACACACACATCTGGCACCTTGCTGCACTCAAGAAGACCTGTCCTCCACAGCGTAAGTAAAAAGTCTGGTTCCCCCTGGAGATGGGGATTGGCCAGCAAGGGTCCAATACTAGTGTCACGCTGAGAGCACCTAGCAAACTGGCAGGTGTTAGGAAGGGCATCCAGCCATAGAAACCTTACCAAATCAGACTGGGACCTGGTGTAGCCCGACTGCTTGCCACCTTTCATCAAAGGTCCAACCCATGCCAGCATGGAAAACAAGGGTTAAATGATGATGATGATGATGTGGTAAGTAGCTTGTTTACCAACCACATGGTTCCGGGTTCAGTCCCACTGCGTGGCATCTTGGGCAAGTGTCTTCGGGCCGACCAAAGCCTTGTGAGCGGATTTGGTAGACGGAAACTGAAAGAAGCCTGTCGTATATATGTATGTATATATATATATATATATATTTATATGTATGTGTATGTGTCTGTGTTTGTCCCCCTAGCATTGCTTGAAAACCGATGCTGGTGTGTTTATGTCCCCTGTCACTTAGCGGTTCGGCAAAAGAAACCGATAGAATAAGTACTGGGCTTACAAAGAACAAGTCCCAGGGTCGAGTTGCTCGATTAAAGGCGGTGCTCCAGCATGGCCGCAGTCAAATGACTGAAGCTAGTAAAAAAAAATATATACAGACCCCACCCCCATATATATATATATAAACATACATCAGAGTCTTAGCAGTTTGGATCAAGATGGAAACGAATGGCGCAATCGAGAAAGAATTGGAAGCGCATTGTGATCAGTGGTGTAGAACAGGCCGTGCTGATCTGATCGATGCTGTGAGATTATAAAAACAACCCTGCAACACTCTCCCAGGTCTTGTGCTTCTTGATATGATAATCATCCTCTCTGCTAAATTTTAAGGGGGCGAGACAAGTTGATTACATTAACCCCAGTCTTTCACTGGTACTTAATCTATCGACCCCAAAAGCATGAAAGGCAAAGTCGACCTCGGCGGAATTTGAACTCAAAACCTGTCGATCAACAGAATACCTCCAAGCATTTTGCCGAGCATGCCAACGACTCTGCCAGCTCGATGCCATGATGATGATGATGATGATGATGATGGTGATGATGATGGTGATGACGATGATGATAATGATGGTGATGATGGTGATGATGATGATGATGATGGTGATGATGATGGTGATGATGATGGTGATGATGATGATGATGATGATAATAATAATAATAATAAACAAACCATGCACCAACATGTGCAATTAGCAATGACATGGAAGAAAGAGATGGGAGGTAGAGGCAGGGGACAATGGTCTTGTATTTAGGTTTGATTGCACAGGTGTATAATTACAGGTAAGGTAAAAAAAAGGGGGGGGGGGGGTAAGGAGCAGTCAATGTGCAAGAAGGATGAGGGGAGGGAAGACGATGGTGGTCAAGAAGAGAGCGATCCTTTAAACTACACAGATGAGGCGTGGTGTGTGGGTGAGTGAGGGGAAGTGAGAGAGAGAGAGAGAGAGAGAGGGAGAGCCATATGTAATTATGGGACCCTGCTTTTGTTGTCATGAGACAAAAAAAAAACATAAAAGTTCCCATCAACCAAAACAAAAACAACTTCTCCCCCACCACCGACCTTTCATCCTCACCATTGCTTGGCACTTCCCTTCATCACCACCACCATCACCACCACCACCACCTCATCATGATCAACTCACTGCACCAGGAGTTGAAGCAGAGAGGAGAGGAAGGAGGAAGGGGTCCTGCAGAAAGAGAGAGAGAGAAGAAATACTCTTTTAATGTCACGAGCTTCAGCCCCAACCCACCCCACCCCAACCCCCACTCCCCTGCCTGCCCACCGATCTCCACCGTCGCCCTCACCAGGCAGACACACTAATATTTAAACCCAATGGCTGCGGCAGTGGTGGTGGTGGTGGTGGTGGTGATATGTCAACTGCAGTTTCAACAAGGCATGCGATGGCGGGAAGGGACAGTTTGAAAAGGGGGCACGATTTTCCCAGCCAATACAACCCTACAGCCAGTGTACAGTGCTGCACTACACACACACACCACACACACACACACACACATGCATATATATATATATGCACATACATATAATATATATATTATAGGTGCAGGAGTGGCTGTGTGGTAAGTAGCTTGCTTACCAACCACATGGTTCCGCGTTCAGTCCCACCGTGTGGAACCATGGGCAAGTATCTTCTACTATAGCCTCGGGCTGACCAAAGCCATAAGTGAATTTGGTAGATGGAACTGAAAGAAGCCCATCGTATATATATATATATGTATGTATGTCTATATATATATACATTTTTGTCCCTCCAAAGTCGCTTGACATCAGATGCTGGTGTGTTTATGTCCCCGTAACTTAGTGGTTCGGCAAAAGAGACTGATTGAATAAGTTCTAAGCTTATAAAGAATAGGTTCTGGGGTCGATTTGCTTAGCTAAAGGTGGTGCTCCGGCATGGCCACAGTTAAATGATTGAAACAAGTAGAAGAATAAAAGAATATATATACATATAACATATATATCTATACACATATATACACACTTTGATCTTAGTCTATATCTACACACAGACACACACACACGACTAATACTATGGTGATAATGATGGTGGTGCTGCTGCTGATGAAGATGAAGATGATGATGAGGAGGCTGGTGATGATAATGTTTATGATGATGATGATGATGATTACCACAGCTGCCGCCACCACCACCACTTGACCATATTGATGATGATGGTGATTTCTTATACACACACACAGAAAAAAAATTTTTTTAATGCTGCCAAGATTCCTAGTGAATGCCCCTTTCTAAACGATCAAACCCCCACCCCACCCCCCTTCTAGACATTCATCTCGCGAACCCCCTCACAACCGGTACCAGTTATTAACTGGTGCAACACGAGTCTTTGTAACGAACGGAACCTTGGTTGGATTAGAACTCAGAAATGATGAGGTTGAAAAATGGTTCTACCTCTCTGATCTGAAGAGTTAACAAAACATTAAAAAAAACCCCAAAAAGCAAAAAAAACAAACACTGCTGTAAATACAATTCCTCAAAGATTTTTCCACCACCACCACCACCCTCCTCCTCCTCCTCCTCAGTGCCAGCACCACTACCACCACCCCTTTCGATTCCCAGACGATTCCCGGGTGTTGTGAGTGTTTATTGAGCGAAAACACCTAAAGCTCCACGAGGCTCCGGCAGGGGATGGTGGTGATCCCTGCTGTACTCCTTCGCCACAACTTTCTCTCACTCTTACTTCCTTTTTTTGTTGTACCTGTATTTCAAAGGGTGGAGGAGCAATGGCCCAGTGGTTAGGGCAGCGGACTCGCGGTCGTAGGATCGCGGTTTCGATTCCCAGACCGGGCGTTGTGAGTGTTTATTGAGCGAAAACACCTAAAAGCTCCACGAAGCTCCAGCAAGGGATGGTGGTGATCCCTGCTGTACTCCTTCGCCACAACTTTCTCTCACTCTTACTTCCTGTTTCTGTTGTACCTGTATTTCAAGGGGCCGGCCTTGTCACTCTCTGTGTCACGCTGAATATCCTATCCCCGAGAACTACGTTAAGGGTGCACGTGTCTGTGGAGTGCTCAGCCACTTACACGTTAATTCCACGAGCAGGCTGTTCCGTTGATTCGGATCAACCGGAACCCCTCGTCGTCGTAACCGATGGAGTGCTTCCATCCACCACCACCCCAAAATATCTAAATGACCTCTGATAGATGCAACCTTGACCTTCGTGCTGTTTGGTCAGGCGTTTTCTCCAGTGAGGCTAAACCAGCAACATGTCGTAGTTTCAGTTTAATCAGTAGTGGTCATCTCTGGAACACAATTTTTCTGGCTTGTTTATTTATTTATTTTTTTTTTTTGTAATGATCTAATCTAAAACAACTTCCTGTTCGGGAAGCATCAGCAAAGACGTCATCACCATCATCATCATCATCACAATCATCACCACAATCATCATCATCATCATCATCACAATCATCATCATCATCATCATCACAATCATCACCACCACCATCATCACAATCATCACCACCACCATCACCACAATCATCATCATCATCATCGTTGCCATCAGCAACACTGC
>NC_043025.1:5145774-5173274 GCF_006345805.1 Octopus sinensis
GTGTGTATGTGCATATCTGTGTGTGTGAGTGCACATACCTCTGTGTGTGTGTGTGTTTGTGTCTGCTGCAGGTGATACAAATTGTAACTGTGCCGTTTGTCTGCTTCACTTGGCCCTTTCCATCACAACACGTGGCTATGTCTACCTAGTCTCGACATCCACATAGAATTCTCCCCAAATTCCTTCTTTCCCCTTTTATTAGCATCTTTGAGGGTGTGTGCGTGATTGAGGTTTACTCGTGTGTGTGTAAGCGCCTAATTAAGAAATACACACATATCTGTGAATATATTGTGTGTGTGTGTGTTCTATATTTTATATGTATATGTGAATGTGTGTTTATATATGTATATATATGAATATTATTTATACATAAGCACTATCCGACTTGTGGCCGATGCCAGCGCCGCCTCGACTGGCTTCCGTGCCGGTGGCATGTAAAATGCACCAATCCGACCCTGGCCGTTGCCAGCCTCGCCTGGCACCTGTGCAGGTGGCACGTAAAAAGCACCCACTACACTCACGGAGTGGTTGGCGTTAGGAAGGGCATCCAGCTGTAGAAACATTGCCAGATCAGACTGGAGCCTGGTTCAGCCTTTTGGCTTCCCAGACCCTAGTTGAACCGTCCAACCCATGCTAGCACGGAAAACGGACGTTAAACGATGACGACGATGACGATACATATGTGCGAGTCTCACGTAGAAGGCACCTGTGCCAGTGGGACATAAAAGCACCCATTGCTCTCTCAGATTGGTTGGGGTTAGGAAGGGCATCCAGCTGTAGAAACCCTGCCAAATCAGGCTGAAACCTGGTGCAGCCTTCCAGCGCTGGTCAAACTGTCCAACCCATGCCAGCATGGACAACAGATGTTCAATGATGACGATGATGATGTTGATGATGACTATGTTATTATACATACATATAAGTGCATAAACGTGGCTGTGTGGTAAGAAGCTTGCTTCCCAAGCACAGGGTTCCGGGTTCAGTCCTACTGCATGGCACCTTGGGCAAGTGTCTTCTATAGCCTCGGGCTGACCAAAGCCTTGTGAGTGGATTTGGTTGACAGAAACTGAAAGAAGACCATCATATGTATGTGTGTGTGTGTACATGTTTGTTTTTTCCCCACCACCTCTTGACAATCAGTGTCTGTGTGTTTACATCCCCATAACTTAGTAGTTTGGCAAAAGAGACTGACGGAATCGGTACCAGGCTTTAAAAAAAAAATGTGCTGTGGCCAAGTTGTTTGACTAAAATCCTTCAAGGTGGTGGCCCAGCATGGCTACACTCGAACAAGTGAAATACTAAAAGTAAAAAAACGAAAATATATACGAAGGGGTGTTTGAAAAGTTCCTGGTTTTAAGGGTATTGTGAGAGGACTGGTTGGTGACCCCAACTTTCCGAGTTCTTTTACAGAACCAAAAAAACCCCTGAAGGATCGCTGCGATAAGTGTGTGAATCTGAGAGGAGAATATATATATATATAAAACTGTAGTTTTATATATAAAAGAAAGGTTGTGTGTCTGTCCCCTTCGATTTAGATTCCTAACTACTCCCACATTTTGCGGTGCAGTTTAACCAAATTCGGGTATCTTATAGTCGTGATTCATATCGAGCCCGTCTGGGTATTAGCGCGCGTCTACGATGAGTCTACGATTTTAAAAATAATTTTACATCATTTTTTTATTCCATTTTAATGCATATTTTTTCGTGTGTCGATGACGGCGGGAGTTGGCGTCCACGGTCCACCTGCACCTGTTGGCTTCTCCCCCTTCTTCCCTCCCTCGTGAAGCTGTGGGGAAGGGAGTGTAAGGAAATCAACGTCGTTAAAGCGTTGTCAAGGAGACCAGCGTTCTTTTAGAACAACGACTTCATGGCTTGAAGACACCAAAACAGAAATGGCTAAGAAAGCCCGAATTGGCATCTATAAGGGAAGTAACTCTCTAAAAATGCTTATATAGTTATTTCCCTTACAAACCCGAGCAACGCCGGGTGATACTGCTAGTGTTGGATAAAATCATAATTCACCGATCCTTCTGCATTTTCTTCTGCCCAAAGCCAGGGTCGCTGACTGGCTCCTATTCGAGCGTGATCCTTGCCAGTGCCACCGGACTGGTTTCTGTGCAGGTGGCACATAAAAAGTACCATTTGAGTGTGGCCGATGCCGGTGCCGCCTGACTGGCCCTTGTGCCGGTGGCGCGTAAAAGCACCCACCACACTCTGAGTGGTTGGCGCTAGGAAGGGTATCCAGCTGCAGAAACTTCGCCAGATCAGATTGGAGACTGGCTCGCCGGCCCTCAGTCAAACCGTCCAACCCATGCTAGCATGGAAAGCAGTCGTTAAAAGATGATGATGATGATATATTTATATATATATATATATATATATGATTTAATAAATAAAAATAATGCATTTGAGTGAAATTTGATAGATGGAAACTGGAAGAAACCTTCTCCACGTGTGTGTGTGTGCTGATACTAAATAAGGTACCATTTATACAGTGACTTATGACAAATATAAAATTTGCTATGGTAGAAAATATATTTGAAACACAGGCCAATGCTGATTGGCCTTTGTTTGATATGTAATGCTTCTTTTTTTCTTCTCAAATTTCCTTTTAAAACTTGATAGCTTATGTCGATGATCTACTCTTATATTGTACTCTATTGCTTGGTGTGCATGGTCTTAGGTTTTGACGATTGTACATTACATTAGGTAGGGCTCTAGCCATAGCTGACCTCGGCCTTGCCTGCTTCTAGTTAAACTGTCCAATCTATGCTGGTGTGGAAAATGAACATTTGAGGATGAGGTTGCTTGTTTTGTATACATTACATATCTCGGTATTTATGCTTTCAGTAGCAGCATAGCCTGGCGTTGCCCGGGTATGTAAGAGTAGGCAACGACTAATCCCAATCTAGTCCTTTCCCTCTAGGGAACGAAGGCGCATGTGTAGGTGCAATGTCTTCTCTTCACCTGAATACTTATGTTATATATATATATATATATATATATATACGACAGGCTTCTTTCAGTTTCCGTCTACTAAATCCACTCACAAGGCATTGGTCAGCCCGGAGCTATAGTAGAAGACAGTTGCCCAAGATGCCACACAGTGGGACTGAACCCGGAACCATGTGGTTGGTTAGCAAGCTACTTACCACACAGCCACTCCTGCGCCTATATATATGTATATATGCTTTATTTTAAGCAGCAGAAAATTCAACAAAATCTGTTACTCTGAGTTTCTGTTGCCGTTCATCAGACAGTTTTGCTAGCAAAAACTGTCTGATTAACGGCAACAGGAAAAGCAGAGTAACAGATTTTGTTGAATTTTCTGCTGCTTAAAATAAAGCATATTACTCTACCACTGGTATTTGAATACTCTTTTTTCCACCTTGTTTCACATTTATGTGTTTACTCCGGTATATGTATATATATATTGTTCTGCTGCTTGCTCGCAGTCATTGTGGTGTTTTGTAAGGTGTAGTTCGTTCAGGTGCCAACACAAAAGTGGTTGTGTCCTGTCCTGTAAGAATAAAGAGTTCTTGGTCTCCTCTTTTGTGTCATTGTATGCTCAAGTTAATGTGACCGAACAAAGTGTAGGTATGTTTCATTGCTTTGTAAAAATGCCTCGTTGCCAAGCGTGACCTCGTTAAGCAGGACTTAGTCAACCGAGACACAAAGAAGGAAGTGAACGATGTGTCAGGAGTTTGGTTGCAGTGATTTCACACCAGGTGGCGGTGGTGGTGGTGGTGGTGGGGTCACCATTACCCGATATATTCTTCTGGCGGCGAGCTGGCAGAGTCGTTAGCACGCCGGGCGGAGTGCTTAGCGGTATTTCGTCTGCCGCTACGTTGTGAGTTCAAATTCCGCCGAGGTCGACTTTGCTTTTCAACCTTTTAGGGTCGATAAATTAAGTACCAGTTACACACTGGGGTCGATGTAATCGACTTAATACCTATGTCTGTCCTTGTTTGTCCCCTCTGTGTTTAGCCCCTTGTGGGTAATAAAGAAATAGGTATTTCGTCTGCCGCTACGTTGTGAGTTCAAATTCCGCTGAGGTCGACTTTGCCTTTCAACCTTTTAGGGTCGATAAATTAAGTACCAGTTACACACTGGGGTCGATGTAATCGACTTAATACCTATGTCTGTCCTTGTTTGTCCCCTCTGTGTTTAGCCCCTTGTGGGTAATAAAGAAATAGGTATTTCGTCTGTCGTTACGTTCTGAGTTCAAATTCCGCTGAGGTCGACTTTGCCTTTCTTCCTTTCGAGGTCGATTAAATAAGTACCAGTTACGCACTGGGGTCGATATAATCGACTTAATTCCTTTGTCTGTCCTTGTTTGTCCCCTCTAGGTTTAGCCCCTTGTGAGTAATAAAGAAATAGGTATTCTTGTGGCTTAACGATGGAATGGTTTCCGAGTAACTCACCGACTGACATTAGTACGCCACCTGGCCCGGTGTCACCCAGTATTATGTGTGCCACGTGCGTGCCTGCTCGGTTGGGTGGGCAGACAGACCACGTGGTGCAACCACCTCGATCATGCAGTTGAGTGTGATGCGCATGGCATGGCGTCAAGATGACAGCGCCTTGCGGTGCACATGCTCTGTATGATGAGGGGAGGAGTGTGTGTATGGTGTTCTTTGTGTCAATGATGGGGGGTGGGCATGGTTAGGTTTTACGGTTCCGTGATTTTCTTTGAACCCATTCAATTATATGAATCAAATGTAGGTATATGTGTGTATATATATATTTGTGTGTGTGTGTATATATTTGTATGTATATATATATATATATATATATATATATATATATATAGACATAAACATACACACAAATATATACATACACACACAAATATATATACACACATATACCTACATATGTATATATATGTATGTATATCATACATATATATAGTTAGACATCCACAAACATGCATATACGCATATGAATTCATTTCTTTATGTGTATAGGTATCTATCTATCTATCTACCTATCTGTTTACCTATCTATACACACACACACACACACAGAGGGTAAGGGTGTTGTGCTTTCATGTTGAAAGTAGTTTATGTGAGGAAGAGGTGAGGTTGGAGTGTGGAAATACCGGTTAGTGACCTAAGTGTTTCACTTTCTATGAACTCTGAGTAATCGCGCTTGTAGGTGATGTGTCACAGTGGCTTTGTCCTTACTTATATATATATATATAATCAAAAATAAGCAACAAGAATAACTTCGGTAATTTGGTACGATCGTTTCACGCTACATCATTTTATTTAATATTGTAAGATTTACAACAGTTCTAAAATGTTGGGCAATCATCAGCCATTAATAGAGGTTTCCCATTAATACATAATTTTCATATCAAGTGATAACCTTATTGAGAAGGTAGATATATAGACAAAGATGTTGAATCTTAAAATTCAAATCAACATATTGGGTACACTACCCGCAGTATATTAGATAGGTACTATCCCTGAGTTGTTTGGCCTCCCAACCTCTAACTTTCACTGAAATATGGAAACAGAAAAAAAAAATATATATATATATTCTTTTATTCTCTTGTTTCAGTCATTTGACTGCAGCCATGCTGGAGCACCACTTTTAGTCAAAGGAATCGACCCCCAGGACTTATTCTTTGTAAGCCTAGTACTTACTCTATCGGACTCTTTTGCTGAACTGCTAACACACCAACATCGGGTGTCAAGCGGTGGTTGGAGGACAAACACAGACACATACATATATATATGTTTTTATATATACAGACATATACATGTATATATATATGTTTTTATATATATATATATATACATATATATATATATATATATATATATAATATATATATATATCATCATCATCATCATCATCATCGTTTAACGTTCCTTTTTCCGCGCTAGCACGGGTTGGACGGTTCGACCGGGGTCTGGGAAGCCAGGGGCTGCACCAGGCTCCAGTCTGATCTGGCAGAGTTTCTACAGCTGGATGCCCTTCCTAACGCCAACCACTCTGCGAGTGTAGTGGGTGCTTTTTACGTGCCACCTGTACAGGTGCCAGGGGCGTCCGGCATCGGCCACGATCGGTTGGAGCTTTTAACGTGCCACCGGCACGGAAGCCAGCCAAGGCGGCGCTCGCAACGGTCACGTTCGGATGGTGCCTTTTATATATATATATATATTATATTATATATATATATATATAGTTTACGAAAATATATATATATATATAAAGTTTACGAAAATAAACAAAAGACGAAGGCAGGTGGAGTACAAACAAACAAATGTATTAGTATAGCGCTCAGGAATAGAAATAGAACAAGTCTTTTACGTTTCGAGCCTACGCTCTTCGACAGAAAGTTACACAGAAAAAAACGCGTGTAGGAGCTAACGATCTACAGGCTTTCAGTTTTACTCTACCAAATCCACTCACAGGGCTTTGGTTTCTTCAAGGCTATAGTAGAAGACACGTGCCCAATGTGTGACGCAGTGGGACTGAACTTGGAACCATGTGGTTGCAAAGCAAGCTTCTTACCACACAGCTATTGTGTGAGGTGCTAACAGCCAGCACCTAGGTTTCCCAAGCGGTCACTCATCTATGTACTCATTAGGTTTGATGTTGCTTAACCTCAGTGATCAGACAAGAACCTGTGCATTCATCAAGATATGACCGTATTATATATCTTTTACCTTTTACTTTTTCCAGTCATTAGACTGTGAGCATGCTCAGGCAGCACTACTTTGGGGGCTTGTAGTTGAACAAATCAACCCCTCTACTTGGGTTTTTTCCTTCATGAAAGGTTACAGGCGTGGCTGTGTGGTCAGTATCTTGCTTCCCAACTACATGGTTTTGGGTTCAGTCCCAATGTGTGGCACCTTGAGCAAGTGTCATTCTGCTATTGCCTCAGGCCGACCAAAGCCTTATGAGTGGATTTGGTAGACGGAAACTGAAAGAATCCCATCATGTGTATGTCAGTTTGCCCTCTGCCACCACTTAATAACCGGTGTTGGTGTGTTTACATCCCTGTAAACTAGCTATTCAGCAAAAAAGAGTGATCGATGAGCATGCTCAGGTACTACTTTGGGGGCTTGTAGTTGAACAAATCAATCCCTCTACTTGGTTTTTTGCTTTCATGAAAGGTTACAGGTGTGGCTGTGTGGTAAGAAGTTTGCTTCCCAGTCACATGGATCTGGGTTCAGTCCCACTGTGTGGCACCTTGGGCAAGTGTCTTATACTCTAGCCTCAGGCTGACCAAAGCCTTGTCGATGGATTTGGTAGGTGGAAACTGAAAGAAGCCCATCAAGTCTGTGTCAGTTTGCCCTCTACCTATTTCTTTACAGCCCACAAGGGGCTAAACACAGAGAGGACAAATGGATTAAGTCGATTATATCGACACCAGTGCGTAACTGGTACTTATTTACTCAACCCCGAAAGGATGAAAGGCAAAGTCAACCCCGGTGGAATTTGCACTCACAAAGTAGCGGCAAACGAAATACCACTTAGCATTTCGCCCGACGTGCTAACGTTTCTGCCAGCTCGCCACCACTTGACAACCGGTGTTGGTGTGTTTACATCCCTGTAAACTAGCTATTCAGCAAAAAAAGAGGGATCGAATATGTATCAGGCTTAAAAAGGAAAGCCAATGCGTACTGGGGTCCATGGATTCGATTAAAGCGTCTTTTGAGTCTGTGCCCCAGCATGGCCCGCACTCTTAAGGACTGAAACAAGCAAAAGATAAAAAGAACCACTATACAGACATAACTATGCACACTTTATCACCACCATGTTCACACTCCTCCTCCTCCTCGTCCTTCTCCTCCTCCTCTCCTCCATCACTTTTTTCTTTTTTTCTCCCCTCCCCCCTTCCCCCCTCATTGTTGCTACAACTTCTGCCAACTTCCTTCCAGAAACTTCCTTCCACAATCTTTGTTCTCTGCTTCCTGTATCAGCCCCCCCCCCCTGCATCCCTTGTTAGGTGGTGGAGTGAGAGGGGGGGCACATTCATCCCCCCTCCCCCACCCAGCTCCTCTCCTCACTTCACCCCCACCCCAACATCTCTTGTGTCTCTTACTCTTATTGTACCCCCTCTACCTCTGTCTGGCCCCCCTATATTTATATATATATATATTTATGTATATATACATATACCACACACATACGCATATATGTATAGAAGGCTATATACACCTACATACACACACACACACACACACAGCACTTATTCTTATAATTATGATTCTATTTCTTGCTCTGTGTGCTGTCCCCCACTTCACTTCCCTATATCACCTGCTTTCCCTCCTCCTCGCTGTCTCCTCAAAGTCTACACACACACACACACACAAGCATCTTTCCATCTTCCTATCAAAACCTCCAACCTCAACAGTTTGCCATCCTCCATCACCGCCGCCTCCACCACCACCACAAATAACCCTTAATTCTGTGGGTGCCCCCCCTTACCCCTCACACACACTTCTCCCTCACCCCCCTTACATGCCACCATCTCCTTCCTCTTTGGCTGCTGTTGCTGAGCATCCCTTTCTGTGGTATCACCATCATCATCATCACCATCATCATCATCACCATCATCATCATCATCATCATCATCATCATCATCATCATCAACAACAACATCAACATCATAACCCTGTACACCCACATCACACAAAATGTACTATTTCTTTATCTTGCCTCCCTCCCTCTCTTTCCCTCTCTCTCTTTCAAACGCTACGACTCTCTTTCTCTTTCTCTTGACACTCTCTCCTTCCCCCCCGGGGGGGGGGTTAAAAAAATTCCCTCCCCCATCCTTCCCTTTCTCCTACCTTCCTTCCTTCCTTCCTGACAAGTTTCTGTCTTTTCTCCCTTTCATCTTCCACCCTGCTCTCCACCCCCCTTTCGCGACCCATATCTTTCCATTTCTTCACTTCACTGCAGTACCCTTTCCCCCCCCCCACGACACCCCACCTCCCAATAGTTAACCCCCCCACCCCGCTCTCCCTTCCCTCTTCTCATCTTGACTGTTCTTCTTTGACACCAGTCCATTCTTTCCCCCCCTCTTATATATATATATATATACATATTCTTCAATCCAACATCTCCCTGCACCCCACCTGCTTTCTTAGTGTCTTCCACATGCACCCTCTCCTTTCTTTCTTCCTCTACTGTTGCCACCCCCAACACACATATATCTATCACCAACCTCAATATTGTCTACTATCCGCCTCCTTCCTCTATCACAGAACTCCAAATTCCACATCATTGTTGCCAAGCATCAGCACTTCCCCCCACCCCAATTCCCACCCCACTTTATATATATGTCACCCACCACCTCCACCACCCCCAATGTCAAAATCTCTACAGCACCAATCATCTTATATTCTACCCCCTTCCTCTTTATATATCTGTGTGACTATTTGTGTATCTGTGTGTTGGAGTAAATAGAAAGCAAAAACAAAAAACACATGAAATATCAGTGGAAAAGGAAGAGGTTTCGGGCAATTGTCTTTCATCAGGACAAACAAGGGATTAGAAAGAAAGCAAGCCCCAAAGTGTGTAGAAATAAAAGTTGTATATGTCCTGAATATGAAAGTTTAAATAAACTGCTCCCTAGTTTGGAAGTTACATCATGCATTCATCCATTGTTCGACCGTGGTCGAGACAATGGAATTTTTACCATGCTACGCCAGACTTCACGGTCCATCATGGCATTACGGAGGTCCTGTTGCTGGATACCTGTATCCCTGGAGATTACATCAGGGTAGGAGAGTGTGCGCCCTCTGGTATTGCGAGTAGATGGCTTCCAGAGGAGAAGAGTAGAAATTACCTCGTTTTCAGCTCTACAACAATGTCCAGCAAACTGGACTCTTCTACCTTTCACAAGAGATGAGACAGGTGGTAGTTTCCCATATATTTGTACTTTGGTTGGATGATGCTTCCATGAGAGATTTTGAGCTCTCATAAGGCGGCGAGTGTAGGTTCCATCCAACCGCCTCTCAAGCTTCTTTGATAGCATCCAGGTTTCTGAGCCATTTAGTAGAATTGGTTCGACTGTGGCTTTGAAGATTTCAAGTTTGAAGTCTCTACTTAGATTTGATGACCAGATCTTATGCATTTGGAAGGTACAGAGAGTTCTGCAGAGTTGTGATCCGCCCTTTATAAGTATATAAAGCCATACAGACACAGTATGGTTTTATATTTATAACTATCTGTATCTGTCTATTAAGCTATTTGTCTGATTCTCTGTCTGTCTGTCTGTTGTACGAGGATGCCTTTCTCTCTGTCTGTCTCTCTGTATCCATCTATCTATCTATCTACTCATCTTTCTATCCCTATATCTCAGTGTATGTATGTATCTATCTCACTTTGTTTCTAGCTATCTGCCTATCTATCTATCTACTCATCTTTCTATCCCTATATCTAAGTGTATGTATCTATCTAACTTTGTTTCTAGCTATCTGCCTATCTATCTGTCTATCTATCTATCTATCTGTCTGTCTGATTCAAAACCACGATCCTCCAACCACGAGTCCGCTGCCCTAACCACTGGGCCATTGCACCTCCACTCTCAGTCCTACTCGACATTAGCAAATGGGTATGCAACCAGTAAATAGTCGCACATATATAGTGCGTGTATGTGTGTACTTCCTAACTAGTTGTATGACCAAGTAGTTAAAAGGTTTAGCAATTCCTGAGGCCTGAGTTCAATCTCATGTCATGGTATCTTGTGCAAGAGAGTTTTGTATTTATAGTTTTGGGGTATTCCAAACCTTATGGTTGATGTTGGGTAGGTGGAAACTCTGTGGAATGTTCTTGGGTGAACTATACTCGTAATTCAAGTCTGTAGTCTCGTCTAATATTGTGGCATTTATGTCTGTGCAATAAATCGAGCACTTACACTAAAACACTATGGGTAGAGGTAGTTTGGGCAGCGAACAGCTGAGATAGTCATCACTGGAACTGACTGAGGTCCATTTAGTTTATATATACATAAAAAGCACCATCGGATCGTGGCCGTTTGCCAGCCTTGTCTGGCACCTGTGCAGGTGGCACATAAAAAGCACCCACTACACTCACGAAGTGGTTGGCGTTAGGAAGGGCATCCAGCTGTAGAAACACTGCCAGATCAGACTGGGCCTGGTGCAGCCTTCTGGCTTCCCAGACCCCAGTTGAACCGTCCAACCCATGCTAGCATGGAAAGCGGACGCTAAACGAAGATGATGATGATGATGATACTGGAGAGCTGCACCAGGTTCCAGTCTGGTTTGGTACGGTTTCTACAAGCTGCGTGCCCTTCCTAACGCCAACCACCCCCAAACGTGTAATGGGTGCTTTTTACATGCCGGCAGCACAGGCTTGATGGGTCTTCCTGAAGAATGGCATATTGTCAAGGGTCTCAGTCACTTGTCATTGCCTCATGTGGTGATACCCTGTGTTGGTTTCTTTACATCCCTATAAGTTACTTAGTTAGTTAGTTAGTTAATTTTTTTGGCTCAAAAAGCAAAAAGCAAGGCCATGTAGGGGGACATGGAGTTATGTACAGGGTGGTGTTCATGTAAAGAGTTCAGGCCACTTGAGGTCAAGGAAGACTTTGAACCGAGCGGTCGTCGGCATCTTCACCATCTCGTCCGGCAGCTTATTCCACGGATTCATGTGTGTGTATATGTCTGTGTGTGTGTGTTAGTTAGGTAGTTAATTTTTGGCTCAAAAAGCAAAAA
The DNA here is from genome assembly GCF_006345805.1 of Octopus sinensis. NCBI lineage: Eukaryota > Metazoa > Mollusca > Cephalopoda > Octopoda > Octopodidae > Octopus > Octopus sinensis. The sequence goes on from NC_043025.1 coordinate 5,157,480, forward strand.
GCAAGGCCATGTAGGGGGAAATGGAGTTATGTACAGGGTGGTGTTCATGTAAAGAGTTCAGGCCACTTGAGGTCGAGGGAGACTTTGATAAGACGAACAACTACCAAGCTTAACGAAAAGGGATAAGTACTGGGGTCTAAGTAACTTTTAGAGGTCCCTTATGAGGTTGTTGTTGTCAAAATTTATCTGCAATAGATTCGGTTATAATTCATTATACGAAATGTCTAACAATATCTTATACAAATCCTAATAATATTTAACCTTTTAGGATTCAGATTTCTTTGTGAAATTTTTTGCGTATTTATTCATACTGTTTTAAATTAATCCCATATTATTTTGCAACTTTAAAATTTAAATGGTGTGGCTATATATTTTTAAAATGACATTGTAGGGTAGGTGTGAGAGGTTGGATCCAGACAGTTTTAACATAAAACAGGTGGAATATTTGGGCCGGATATGGCCGGATTAAAATGCTAAAGGGTTAATAGGGTTTTTTAAACATGAAATAGTTGTAAAGGTCCACCAGAGTAAACTAAGGCTCAAAGGAGTCCATAAATAAAAAAAAAAAAAAATAAAAAAAAGGGTTGATGCCACTGGACTAAACTCGGCAACCGAGTGCCTCAGTATGGCCACCATCCAGTGGTTGAAAAAAATAACAGATGACCTCCATAGCTGCACACAAATTTATGTATATGCAGGATATGTGTACATTTGTGTAATATACAATCAGGGTTTATGAGAGACATCCTGTTGTATGCAGTAAAGTGAAGGTGTTGACATACATACACGACTCTCTCTCTCTCTCTCTCTCTTCATTTATGTATTTATGTGTCTCATAAGAAAGAAGCCCTGCGTATATGTGTGTTTGTGTGTGTGTTTGTCCCCCTCCCAACATCGCTTGACAACCGATGCTGGTGTGTTTACGGGCCCCATAACTTAGCGGTTCGGCAAAAGAGACCGATCGAATAAGTACTAGTCTAACAAAGAATAAGTCCCGGGGTCGATTTGTTCGACTAAAGGCGGTGCTCCAGCATGACCGCAGTCAAATGACTGAGACAAGTAAAAAAAAAAAATTAAAGGACATACGTGGCTGTGTGGTAAGTTGCTTGCTTACCAACCACATGGTTCCGGGTTCAGTCCCACTGCGTGGCATCTTGGGCAAGTGTCTTTTGCTATAGCACCAGGCCGACCAATGCCATGTGAGTGGATTTGGTAGACGGAAACTGAAAGAAACCTGTCGTATATATGTATTTTTTGTTTGTTTTGTTTGTTTTTCCAGTTTCAGCTCTTGAGCTGTGGCCATGCTGGGGCACCGCCATTGTGGTGAAAGAGTACAGCAGGGATCACCACCCCCTGCCGGAGCCTCGTAGAGCTTTTTAGGTGTTTTTTCGCTCAATAAACACACACAACGCCCGGTCTGAGAATATATATATATGTATATATATATATGATGATGATGATGATGATGTATATATATATGTATATGCATATATATATGTATATGTATATATGTATATGTATATATGTATATGTATGTATATATATGTATATATGTGTGTATGTGTGTGTATATGTTTGTGTGTCTGTGTTTGTCCCCCTAGCATCGCTTGACAACCAATGCTGGTGTGTTTATGTCCCCGTCACTTAGCGGTTCAGCAAAAGAGACCGATTGAATAAGTACTGGGCTAACAAAGAATAGGTCCCGGGGTCGATTTGCTCGACTGAAACGAGTAAAAGAGTAAAGCGTATATATATACATACACATATATATATATATATATATATATATATATACACACACACACACACACATATATATATATATATATATGTTCATATTTAGATCGGTATGGTATATGTGTAGAGTTGAAGCAAAATATGAAATGATGCACACACTCACAGAGGCCCACAGAATTTATATTTGGATGCCTCGCAAAGCATATGTGCAATATTAAATTCAAAAACATATGTATGCATGCATGTCTATCTATGTGTGTGTGTGTGTCTATTTGTCCTACTTATCAGTCACAGCTTCATCTCTGCCTGAGATTTCTTCCTTCCATCCCCTCTCCTATCCCGACCACCCCCTAAAACTTATGTCTGTCTCGCTCCCTTCACTCTCTCCTCACTCATATATATATATATATAGAGACACACACACAAATGCATGGGCGCGCATCCCCACCCCGCACCGTTCCTGGGGCCCCCATAATCTCTACTGACCCAGCCACCCCCCTCCACCGTCACCTGCCATTATGTCTCCTCTCTTCAGCCTATCTATCTCTGTATCATCTATTTTCCCCCTCTCCGCCCCCCCCACACACACATCTCTTTATCACTTCTAATTTTGAACCCTCCCCGCCCCCTGCTCTGCTGCATGTGTCTCCCCCACCTCCAGCGCAACCCTCAAACCACCCCTCCCCCCACCTTTCGCTCCTGTTACTCCTGGGATCTGATCTATTGCACCAACATCCCCCCCCTTCATCGCAGCTCCTATATGATCTATCCCCACCCCCTCCGTCTCCCCGCAACGATCACCCCCATTGCACCCACCCTACCAAATTCCCAGTTCCCCCAGAAGATGTTAAACAACTTCAAAAACTCAACCATAAATATATAAAGCCATACAGACACAGTTATGCTTTTATATTTATAACTATCTGTGTCTGTCTATTAAGCTATTCGTCTGTCTGTCTGTTTTACGTGGCTGCCTTTCTCTCTATCTGTCTCTCTGTATCCATCTATTTATCTATCTACTCATCTTTCTATCCCTATATCTCAGTGTATGTATGTATGTATGTATCTCACTTAGTTTCTAGCTATCTGCCTATCTATCTAACTCTCTCTCTCTTTTCTCTCTCTCTATAAATATATATATATATATATATATATATATATATATATATATATACATGCAGCCATCTGGTTCACCAGTCCTCAGTCAAATCGTCCAACCCATGCTAGCATGGAAAGTGTACGTAAATGATGATGATGATATATATATATATATATTATATATATATATATATATATGCCTCTCTCTCTGTATATGTATGTATGTGTGCATATATATATATTATATATATATATATAAAATCATGATCATCATTTAACATCTGCTTTCCATGCTGGCATGGGTTAGACGGTATATATATATATATATGTATATAATATATATATGTATATTTATATATATATATATATATATGTATGTAGTTGAAATTACAGAAAAACAAAAAGGCGAAGACAGGTGTATAAACAACAAACAGGTGTATAAATTAAACGCTTGGGAAGGTGAGAAAGTCTTTTACGTTTCGAGCCTATGCTCTTCAGCAGAAAAGAACACAATCAAATAACTTTTAGAGCTAGCAGTCAATCAGGGTGGCACACCTGCCTGCGTGTGTGTGCAAGCATGTGTAGACACACTTATATATCATCATCATCTACTGGCCACTTTCCATGCTAGCATGGGTTAGACAGTTTGACATACATACACACTCACATACACATACGTTTTATATCTCTATATATTTCCGATAGGAAAGCCTTCTTTTTTTGTCGAGGTCTTATATGCCCCTTTATTAGACTATTTTTCTGAGTCATTGCATGAGGATCCCCATAAGCTTTATTAAGCTTATATAAAAATACTATTATTAATATATATATATATAATATATATATATAGGCGCAGGAGTGGCTGTGTGGTAAGTAGCTTGTTTACCAACCACATGGTTCCGGGTTCAGTCCCACTGCGTGGCACCTTGGGCAAGTGTCTTCTACTATAGCCTCGGGCCGACCAAAGCCGTGTGAGTGGATTTGGTAGATGGAAACTGAAAGAAGCCCGTCGTATATATGTATATATATATATGCGTGTGTGTGTGTGTGTGTTTGTCCCCTAGCATTGCTTGACAACGATGCTGGTGTGTTTACGTCCCCGTCACCTAGCGGTTCGGCAAAAGAGTCTGATAGAATAAGTACTGGGCTTACAAAAGAATAAGTCCGGGGTTCGATCTGCTCGATTAAAGGCGGTGCTCCAGCATGGTCGCAGTCAAATGACTGAAACAAGTAAAAGAGTATATATACATATATATATATAATATATATATATATATATACACACACACACACATATATATACATAATACACAAATACACAAATTGCTGATTAATATGTATAAACATGCAATTATTGTCTATGTGGGCTTCCATAATTTTGTTTGTGTGTGTGTGTGTGTATATATATATATATATATATATATATATATATATAGATATATATATTATAGGTAAACAGTAAAAATAATTACAGACATGGACAAGAACCATGAAACACCACAGAGACGACACAAGAACCACAGGACGGGACATTCGAAGCCCTCAGTCATCAGTCAAGAACCAGATCATCTTAGCAATTTCGGCTGATTAATATATATACATATATATATATATATGTATATATATATATATAATAAAATCTTTCCCCTCCAACCACCTCTGCATCAGCAGAGATAGGAAAACTAGTACACATTTCACCACTAGAGGGCTCTGCTATCTCCTGTTTTTCCCCTCTCTCCCCCTCATTCTCCATCTCCTCGATTCTCTCCTCTTACCACCACCACCACCAACTGTAACCCCCCCCCCTTCTCCGGAGGGTACCTGCTGGAAATAGCAGCAAAGTTACTCCTCCGCATTGTATCGATGTACCCACTAGTTATTCCGGTGAGGGGGGGGGGGTACACAATAAAGTTGGGATGGTCACTGCTGGAATGTCTGACTCGTGGTTTAAACAGCAACAATTGCCATTCGGATATAATATAATCGTGATGAAGCAGGAACGAGGGGAGGGCGATCCGGGGGGGGGGGGGTCCTGTCCCCCACCCCTTTACCCAGAAGCCTTTCCCTCTTTGTTTTTCTTTTAACTTCCATCTTTGATTAGATTCTGCTGAGTGGAGTGAGAGTGGAGTGGAGAGGAGTGGAGTGTAGGAAGCTTAAGGAGGAGGAGGTTGAGGGTGTGTTGAGAATATGGTCTGGCAATGGTGGGAGTGCAGCGGCGGGGTGGGGGTTGGGTGCAGAAGGGAAGGGAACATCATCATCATCATCATCATCATCATCGGCCATCATTGTTGTCATCGTCATTGTCATCGTAAGAGAAAAATCTGTTTGAAATTCAATCTGGTAGGAAACCCTGAGAGAGAGAGAGAGAGAGAGAGAAAGAGATAGAGAAGGCGGGGAGGGCAGACAGGCAGGCAGACAAGAAAGTAAAGTGAAGCTTTAGACATCAATACACACACACACACACGTTTACACATACACTTATGTATGCGTTTACATATATATATATATATATATTACATATATATACACATATATATATATACACATATATACACACACACACATACACACGTTTACACATATACTTATGTATGCGTTTACATAATATATATATACATATACATATATATATACATATATACACACACACATGTTTACACATACTTATGTATGTGTTTATATATACACATACACACACACCCCTTTACACATATACTTATGTATGTGTTTATATGTATATATACATGTGTGTGTTTGTGGGTGTATATATACATATATATATATATATACACACACACACACACACACACACAGATATGTAAAATGAGTGAGAGAGAGAGAGAATGAAAGAGAAGAGCGAGAGGTGGGGAGGGCCCTGTGTGACTGACTGACTGACATCTGCAATTCATATGATAAGAGAATTAATTAGAAAAAAAAAGAAAAACTCTGGAAGACAAGAATCAACAATTACAACAACAGCAACAATAATAAGCACAATAACAAATGAAAGGACACCTAGAAAGAAATTATAAGAACGGTGGAGGCGGCGGTGGTGGTGGTGGCCGTGGGGGGAGTGGATGGAATTCTGTGATGATGTCGGTGGTGTTGGCGGTGGCAACATTATTTCTATTGTGCTATGATGATGTATAGATATTTTGTGCTGTGTGTGTGTGTGTGTGATTGTATGTGTGTATGATTGTGTGTGTGTGTGTGGTTGTGTATATATACTCTTTTACTTGTTTCAGTCATTTGACTGCGGCCATGCTGGAGCACCGCCTTTACTGTTGATAGATTAAAAAAATATATTGTGTCTGAATGTGTGTGTGTGTGTGTGTGTGCGATTTGGTTGTTTTGTACATATATGTATGTGTATATGTGAGTGTGTGTGTGTGTGTGTGTGTGTGTGTATAATTGTGTGTGTGTGTGTGAGATTTGTTTTTTTTGTACATATGTATGTGTATATGTGAGAGTGTGTGTGTGTATATGTGTATTTTGTGCTGTGTGTGTGTGTGATTGTGTGTGTGTGTGTGTGAGTTTTGTTGTTTTTTTGTACATATGTATGTGTATATGTGAGAGAGAGAGTGTGTGTGTGTGTATATGTGTGCATGTGCATATACATGTGTGCATGTGTGTATATATATATATATATCAGTTTATATAGTATATCTGTGGTTGTATTGTTTCTTAGTACATATATGTAAATAGATACGTGTGTGTGTGTGTGTGTGTGTGTGTGTAGGCATTTGGAGTTAGGCAAGACATAGGGAGAGATGAATGAAGAACGAAAAGGACTAGCAAATCAACACACACAATAACGGTTAATTATTATTATTAATAATATTATTATTATTATTATGATTATTATTATTATTATTATTATTATTATTATTAGTATTATTATTATTCATTGTTTTTGTTATTGTTATCATCATCATCAGTGTTGGTGTTTTGCTTAAACATCCCCTCCTCCTCCTCCTCCTTCTCCTCAGCCACTACCACCCCTCCCGTCTCCACCCCCTCACCTCCAACTGTCTACTTCAGTATATATATATTTTCCTTATTTTCTTCCCTCCTTTACTTATTACTAAGTTGACCTCCCGCCCACCCCCACTTCACTACCACTACCACTATAGTCAGCAACCTCCTCTGCCTTCTCCTCTATTTCTACTTCAGATATATATATATATATGGTGTGTTTGTGTGTATGTATGTTTGTTTGCTTCATCTTTTTTCAATTGTCTTTCATCTCTTCTTCTTCTTGCTTCTTTGTTTCTTCTACTTTTTATCATTTTGTTTCTTCTTTCGGGGGGGGGGGGGGGGGCTTTGTTTTCTTTCTTTTTATTCTCTTCCTCTTTCCCTACACAACTTTTCTCCTCACTTCCTTCTTCCCCCCCTATCTCTTTCTCCCCACCTTTTCGCCTATCTTTCTCCTCCATCTCATAACACAATGCATGATAGCTGCATCATCTCTCTATGGGAAGAAGAAAGCACAACAAGGAAATTGATGAACTGGCTAACACAGTGTCAAGTCCAGCCCCTGACTGACCCCATTACTCACTCACCCCTTTCGTCAGTATCATTGCCCCCCCCCCCGCCAATATCCAGGGTGGATCATCACAACTTTCTAAGATACAGAATACAGGATAACCTTCAACAGGCTGCAGAACAATGTAGACTGGGGCCCTAAAAGTGTCTTCTTATTTTTAAAGCCTAGCACTTATTCTATCGGGCCCTTTTTGCTGAACTGCTAAGTTATGAGGATGTAACTACACTAACACCGGTTGTCAAACCATAGTGGGGGGACAGGCATACACACACACACACGCGCGCATGGTTCCGGGTTCAGTCCCACTGCGTGGCATCTTGGGCAAGTGTCTTCTGCTATAGCCTCGGGCCGACCAATGCCTTGTGAGTGGATTTAATAGACGGAAACTGAAAGAAGCCTGTCATATATATGTATATATATATATATATATATATATGTGTGTGTTTGTGTGTCTGTGTTTGTCCCCCTAGCATTGCTTGACAACCGATGCTGGTGTGTTTACGTCCCCGTCACTTAGCGGTTCGGCAAAAGAGACCGATAGAATAAGTACTGGGCTTACAAAAAAAATAAGTCCCGGGGTCGATGTGCTCAACTAAAGGCGGTGCTCCAGCATGGCCGCAGTCAAATGACTGAAACAAGTAAAAGAGTAATAAGAGAGAGTATATAGAATGTGTTTGTGTGTGTGTCTTGTGTCTGTTTGTCCCCTCCACCACCTCCACTCGATAACTGGTGTTGGTGTGTTTACATCCCTGTAACATAGTAAGTTTAGCAACAGAATTTGATAGAACAAGCTAGCACCTGGCTTCGAAAAAAAAAAAAGGTACCAGAGGCAATGCCCCAGTATGGCCGCAGTCAAATGACTGAAACAAGTAAAGGATAAAAGAGACAGACAGACAGACTCACACACTGTGCTTTTGTCTTTTACTCAGACAAGAATTCCAACTTGCAGCATCTTGTTTTCTCATTAAAGGACCACTTCCTCCCACATCTCGACGCCCCGTCCCCAACCCCCCCCCCTCTTTGCAAGCATCTTACTTGCTGCTCCTCTCTATCAGACATTCAGCTCCCAGCCACCCTCCACCCCCCCCAACAACGCCACCTATACTGTAACAGAAATAATGATTGGAAGTTGGGGAATAACTGACAGTGATGTTGTTATCGTTATTGTTGTTGTTCGTTTAAACACCAACATGTGATGTTAATTATTGTGATTGAGGCTTTTGTTCTTCCTCTTGTTGTTGTTGTTTAACCCTTTAGTGTTCGCACTATTCTACCAAAATTAATGCTTCTTCATCCACATTGTTTTGAACTAATCATTCATTAATCTTGTAGCCATGAGATTTTGACGAGGTAGCTGTTAATTTTTAAAACGATGTTGTAGGGTTAGTTAGTTAGTTAGTTAGTTAATTTTCTGGCTCAAAAAGCAAAAAGCAAGGCCATGTAGGGGGACATGGAGTTATGTAGAGGGAGGGTGGTCATACAAAGAGTTCAGGCCATTTCTGGTCAAGAGAGACTTTGAACCGAGCGGTCGTCGACATCTTCACCATCTCGTCCGGCAGCTTATTCCACGGATCCGTGTGTGTATATATCTATGTGTGTGTGTGTGTTGTTAGTTAGTTAATTTTTGGGCTCTAAAAGCAAAAAGCAAGGCCATGTAGGGGGACAAGGAGTTATGTAGAGGGAGGGTGGTCATACAAAGAGTTCAGGCCATTTCTGGTCAAGAGAGACTTTGAACCGAGCGGTCGTCAGCATCTTCACCATCTCATCCGGCAGCTTATTCCACGGATCCGTGTATGTGTATATGTCTGTGTGTGTGTGTGTGTGTGTGTGTGTTAGTTAGTTAATTTTTGGCTCTAAAAGCAAAAAGCAAGGCCATGTAGGGGGACAAGGAGTTATGTACAGGGTGGTGTTCATGTAAAGAGTTCAGGCCACTTGAGGTCAAGGGAGACTTTGAACGGAGCGGTCGTCGGCATCTTCACCATCTCGGCCGACAGGCGGACTCGTCCCACGTATGACAGCAGCTGTTCCGGCATAAGCCCACAGGCCCGAAATGGCTGGACACTGCACGAATGCATGCAGAACAGTTTCGATGCTCTGACCGCATCTCGGTCAAGTCAGTCTGTCGTGTCTCGAACTGGAGTATTTGGCTTAAGAACACAATGCACTGCCAGTCTGAGAATTGAAACTGCGATCTTGAGGTTGTGAGCGGAACACACTAACCACTAGGCCACAGGTCTTCACTTGTATACACACGGCACTGGCACTCTATGTGTGTGTGTCTTCCTCTCTCACTCGTTCTTCCCTCCCATCTTCCGACCATCTCCCACCACCACCACCTTCACCCTTCTCCCCTTGTGATATCCTAAGCTATAAAATATCTTCTATCTTCCAATTAAAGAAAACAAGACTGCATTTCCATTGTCACACCTTTTCTCTCCCCCACCCCCACCACCCCCTCCCTCTCACCACTAATCTACCTCCCACCACACTCCCACATCTCTGCTCCCCTCCCCCGCCTCGCCCCCACCCTTACATGTCTAAACATATTGACAGTGATTAAACTGTTCCCAATTCGCTCCCTACCATGCCCTGCCCACGTCCACCTCGTAACATACTTTTTGTGACCCTTCTTCAATGTTGTGGTCAGCGCTCAGCGCTAGTGAATGCGGGAGGGGGTGGGGTGGGAGAGATTAGTGTGTGTGTGTGTGTGTGTATGCAACGAACGTGTGTATGTGTGTTTGGCTTGCGATGTATGCATGTATGCGTGAGAGTGAATGAGTGTGCGCGTTTGCAAGAGAGACAGTGTGTGTGTGTGTGGTTATGTGTGTATGATTGTGAATGTGTGTGTGTGTGTGAGCGAATGAGTGCGAGGGTGTGTGTGAATGTGTGTGTGAGCGAATGACTGCGAGGGTGTGTGTGAATATGCGTATCTGAGTGTGTATGAGTGAATGTATGTGAGGGTGTGTGTATGTATGTGTATGTGTGTGTGTGTGGTGTGTGTGTGTGTATGAGAGAGAGTGAGGGTGTGTGTTTCAAAGACAACTGTCAGAGCTGGAGAAGTGAAGGAAGCAGTTTCAAGTCTCAGCTAAAGCCAGTGATTTTTATAGTAGCAGTTTTTATTGTGTTTTGTATCCGTCTTTGCAAGTGATGGTCATGGCACTTGCGGTGTTGTGGTGATGGCTAATGTTGCAGTTGTAGTTTTGGCTGTTGTGGTGACTGCTGAGTGGTGACGAGGATTGTTGTAGTAGTAGTAGTGGTGGCTTGCAGTGTTGGTTGTAGTACACTAGGAATGTTGAACCTAGAATGTGGGGTACATTTGTGACATGTAGAGGGTACACTGTATATTGTTATGAGGTACAATTGTAGATTGTAAATTTCTGACTTGTAGAAGGTACACTTCAAGCTTGACTGTGGTGGAGAGCTTGTTGTAGATTTTATATTTGTGGATTATAGAGAGGGTACACTTGTGGATTATAGAGAGGGTACACTTGTGGATTATAGAAAGGGTACGTTTGTGGATTATAGAAAGGGTACGTTTGTGGATTATGGAGAGGGTACATTTGTGGATTATAGAGAGGGTACACTTGTGGATTATAAAAAGGGTACACTTGTGGATTATAGAGAGGGTACACTTGTGGATTATAGAGAGGGTACACTTGTGGATTATAGAAAGGGTACGTTTGTGGATTATAGAAAGGGTACGTTTGTGGATTATGGAGAGGGTACATTTGTGGATTATAGAGAGGGTACACTTGTGGATTATAAAAAGGGTACACTTGTGGATTATAGAGAGGGTACACTTGTGGATTATAGAGAGGGTACACTTGTGGATTATAGAAAGGGTACGTTTGTGGATTATGGAGAGGGTACATTTGTGGATTATAGAGAGGGTACACTTGTGGATTATAAAAAGGGTACACTTGTGGATTATAGAGAGGGCACACTTGTGTATTATAGAGAGGGAACACTTGTGGATTATCGAGAGGGTACACTTGTGGATTATAGAGTGGCACACTTGTGGATTATAGATAGGGTACACTTGTGAATTATAGAGAGGGTACACTTGTGGATTATAGATACGGTACACTTGTGGATTATAGAGAGGGCACACTTGTGTATTATAGAGAGGGTATGCTTGTGGATTATAGAGAGGGTACACTTGTGGATTATAGAAAGGGTACACTTGTGAATTATAGAGAGGGTACACTTGTGGATTATAGAAAGGGTACACTTGTGGATTATAGAGAGGGCACTCTTGTGGATTGTAGATAGGGTACACTTGTGGATTATAGAGAGGGTACACTTGTGTATTATAGAGAGGGTACACTTGTGGATTATAGATACGGTACACTTGTGGATTATAGAGAGGGTACACTTGTGGATTATAGAAAGGGTACACTTGTGGATTATAGAGAGGGTACACTTGTGGATTATAGAAAGGGTACACTTGTGGATTATAGAGAGGGAACACTTGTGGATTATAGAGAGGGTACACTTGTGGATTATAGAGAGGGAACACTTGTGGATTATAGAGAGGGTACACTTGTGGATTATAGATACGGTACACTTGTGGATTATAGAGAGGGTACACTTGTGGATTATAGAAAGGGTACACTTGTGGATTATAGAGAGGGTACACTTGTGGATTATAGAAAGGGTACACTTGTGGATTATAGAGAGGGTACACTTGTGGATTATTGAAAGGGTACACTTGTGGATTATAGAGAGGGAACACTTGTGGATTATAGAGAGGGTACACTTGTGGATTATAGATACGGTACACTTGTGGATTATAGAGAGGGTACACTTGTGGATTATAGAAAGGGTACACTTGTGGATTATAGAGAGGGTACACTTGTGTATTATAGAGAGGGTATGCTTGTGGATTATAGAGAGGGTACACTTGTGGATTATAGAAAGGGTACACTTGTGAATTATAGAGAGGGTACACTTGTGGATTGTAGATAGGGTACACTTGTGGATTATAGAGAGGGTACACTTGTGGATTATAGAAAGGGTACACTTGTGGATTATAGAGAGGGTACACTTTTGGATTATAGAAAGGGTACACTTGTGGATTATAGAGAGAGCACACTTGTGGATTATAGAAAGGGTACACTTGTGGATTATAGAGAGTGAGTGGAGGCACAATGGCCCAGTGATTATTGGATCACAGTTTCGATTCCCGATTGAGTGTTTATTGAGCGAAAACACCTAAAAGCTCCACGAGGCTCCGGCAGGGGATGGTGGTGAACGCTGCTGTACTCTTTCACCACAACTTTCTCTCACTCTTTCTTCCTGTTTCTGTTGTACCTGTATTTCAAAGGGCCAGCCTTGTCACACTTTGTGTCACAATGAATCTCCCCGAGAACTAAGTTAAGAGTACACATGTCTGTGGAGTGCTCAGCCACTTTTACGTTGATTTCACAAGCAGGCTGTGCTGTTGATCGGATCATCTGAAACCCTCATCATTGTAACCGACAGAGCGCCATGACACTTGTGAATTGTAATAATGGTTTCAGATTTTGACACAAGGCCACCAACTTTCAGGGGAGGGTGTAAGTAAATTACTTATCCCCAGTATTCAGCGGGTATCTAATTTATCAACTCCGAAAAGGCGAAAGGCAAAGTTGACCTCAGTGGAATTTGAACTCAGAATGTAAAGATTGGCAAAATGCTTAGAAGCATTTTGCCTAGCGTTGCTGACAATTTTGTTTTATACATGTGGTAAGTAGCTTGCTAACCAACCACATGGTTCCAGGTTCAGTCCCACTGCATGACATCTTGGGCAAGTGTCTTCTGCTATAGCCCCGGGCCGACCAATGCCTTGTGAGTGGATTTGGTAGACGGAAACTGAAAGAAGCCTGTCGTATATATATATATATATATATATATATATATATATATATATATATATATACGTATGTGTGTGTATATGTTTGTGTGTCTGTGTTTGTCCCCCTAGCATTGCTTGACAACCGATGCTGGTGTGTTTACGTCCCCGTCACTTAGCGGTTCAGCAAAAGAGACCGATAGAATAAGTACTGGGCTTACAAAAGAATAAGTCCTGGGGTCGAGTTGCTCGACTAAAGGTGGTGCTCCAGCATGGCCACAGTCAAATGACTGAACCAAGTAAAAGAGTTCTTTTAATTTGAAACGCTGATAGTTAGGTTTGATTTGGCGGCAGTAGAGGTGGTCGTGGTGATGCGTTGTAGCGGCGTTGCTGTGTACTGAATATTTGTGTAGAGGCGGTGGCGGTGGTGGTATTAGTGTTGGTGGTGATTGTGTTTGTGTTGTAGTAGTGTTGTCGTCGTGTGTTTATCGTAGGTGACGTCGTATCGGTAGCGGTGTGGTGTTCGTGTTGGTGGTTGCTTAGCGTTGTGGTAGTGGACTGGTTTACGGCGCCGCGAGAATAGGAGTGTACGGAGCAGAGCACGTGTTCACACAGGCAGATGCACATGCAGGCGAGTGGGACTTTTATCGAGAGGAAGTAGAAAGGCTGCACTCACACTCGCACTCACAGCGATCAAGAGTGAGACATAAGCTAAACTCCATGCCCTTCCTTCCCTCCCGCCCTCCTTCCGCCTCCCCTCCATCTTCATTAACTTCCACTTTATCTATCTGATCATTAAACTGTGGAATGGAATGTACAACTTGACAATCCTAAAAATTGGTGATGGTGGTGGTGGCCGCTGTAACGGGGGGGGGGGGCTGGTGGTGGTGGTGGTGGTGGTGGTGGTAGTGTTTAGCCTTCGTTCAATCCTGATCAGGCAGACCTGTATTTGATAGTGTTGGTAGTGGCAGTGGTGGTGGTGGTAGTGGTGGTGATGGCAGTGGTGGTGGTGGTGATGGCAGTGATGGAATTTTCTCTCTCTTCTGGACATTTTGGGGGTTTTTTTTTGTTGTTTTGTTTTTTTTTTTACTTTTTCTCTACTTCCTCTGACTTCTTAAGTGTGTGTCTGTCTGTCTGTCTGTGTGTGTGTGTATGGGCATGTCCCTCCTTCCCCCTGCCTCTTCCATTGAAAAGTTCTTCAAAAAAAGAGTTACAAAGTGAGAGAAAGAGGTGGTGGTAGTGGTGGTAGTGGTGGTGGTAGTGGTGGTAGTGGTGGTGGTAGTGGTGGTGGTGGTAGTGGTGGTGGTGGTGGTGGTGGTAGTGGTGGTGGTAGTGGTGATGGTGGTAGTGGCGGTTGTAGTAGTGGTGGTAGTGGTGGTGGTGGTGGTAGTAGTGGTGGTGATGGTGGTAGTGGCGGTTGTAGTAGTGGTGGTGGTGGTAGTAGTGGTGATGGTGGTAGTGGCGGTTGTAGTAGTGGTGGTGGTGGTGGTAGTGGCGGTTGTAGTAGTGGTGGTGGTGGTAGTAGTGGTGGTGGTGGTGGTAGTGGCGGTTGTAGTAGTGGTGGTGGTGGTAGTGGTGATGGTGGTAGTGGCGGTTGTAGTAGTGGTGGTGGTGGTGGTGGTGGTGGTAGTAGTGGTAGTGGTGGTGGTGGCGCTGTTTCTTTATGGTATCTAGCGTTTAATAATAATTACTGATATTGCCAGTGCTTTGTGTGGAATTTGGTGATAACTTTTCGCATACACACACACACACACACACATGCAGCTACGTGTGCTATACATGCACACGAAGTCATTGAGCGAACAGGAACTAGATGAAGGGGGTGGTTGGCGAGGGGAGGAAAAGAGACTTGTTGTATTGGATGAATAGAATGAGAGAGAGAAAGAGAGAGAAGGAGAGGAAGAGATGTTATCTGATGTTTCGAACACTGAATACACATATATATGGATGTATACTTATGTACGTACACACACACACACACACACAATTCTGTAATGATCCTCATTGAAATATTCAGAATTGTGTCAGCCGTCATTGGTGTTAATTGCAGCTGAACCTGTTGTCATTGAGTAAGTCCAGGTCAGCTGTGATCCAGCTGGCCAAAGGTCTTCCTCAAACAACTTTGCCTGGGCTTGTGCCCTGGAGGGGAACTTTCTAGGTGCAACACCGCAGCCATTCACAACCAAAAGGGGCCTTTACCTTTGTACCTTTTACACACACACACACACACACATCTATATATCATCATCATCATTTAATGTCCATTGTCCATACTGGCATGGGGTTGGACAGTTTGACCACGGCTGGTATGCTGTAAGGCTGCACCAGATTTCAGTCTGATGTGGCATGGTTTTCTACAGCTGGATGCCCTTCCTAACAACAGCCACTCCAAGAGTGTAATCTTCAAAGCCACAGTCGAACCAATTCTACTATATGGCTCAGAAACCTGGACGTTATCAAAGAAGCTTGAGAGGCGGTTGGATGGAACCTACACTCGCCTCGTTATGAGAGCTCAAAATCTCTCGTGGAAGCGTCATCCAACCAAAATGCAAATATATGGGAAACTACCACCTGTGTCATC
>NC_043025.1:5178274-5185774 GCF_006345805.1 Octopus sinensis
AAGTTGACTAAAATTGAGAGTATGATAGAAGAAGGCTTGATCTTCATTCCGTAGAAGATAAAATTCAAATCGGACCGTGTTAACACCAAAAATTATTTACATCAAAAAGGTGCTTTTTTTTCTATGAAAATCCCTATTTTTTTAACGATTTTTTGACTGCTGTGTCACCATTTTTCGGTGTATTTCAACCAGAAAAATGTTCACTTAAAGAGAATAACTAGCTAGATAATGCAAAATTTTTACTTTTCAAAAATTCCTATTCTAAAGGGTCAAAACAAACCTGAGCAACGCCGGGCGATACTGCTAGTATATATATATATGTGTGTGTGTGTGTGTGTGTGTGTGTATACATATATGCACACACACATAACAGTTACTTATTCATACAAGTGGTAGTATAGAAGAAATAAATGTAGTTGAAAATATATTATACACAAACAACAGGCTTCTTTCAGTTTCCATCTACCTATCCCCTCACAAAGGTTTGGTCAGACTAGGGCTGTAGCCAAACACACTTGCCTGAAAGGTAGCAATAATCTTTAATGTCCTTTATGCAATACTAACTTTTAGCATCTTATATTCAAGAGTAGGTTACTCTCTTTTACTTGTTTCAGTCATTTGACTGTGGCCATGCTGTGGCCCCGGGACTTATTCTTTGTAAGCCCAGTACTTATTCTATCGGTTTCTTTTGCCGAACCGCTAAGTAACGGGGACGTAAAAACACCAGCATCGGTTGTCAAGCAATGCTAGGGGGACAAACACAGACACACAAACATATACACACACATACATATATATATATACATATATATGACGGGCTTCTTTCAGTTTCCGTCTACCAAATCCACTCTCAAGGCTTTGGTTGGCCCGGGGCTATAGCAGAAGACACTTGCCCAAGGTGCCATGCAGTGGGACTGAACCCGGTACCATGTGGTTGGTAAGCAAGCTACTTACCACACAGCCACTCCTGCGCCTATGTTGAAAATATATTATACACACACAACAGGCTTCTTTCAGTTTCCATCTCCTATCCTCTCACAAAGGTTTGATCAGACTAGGGCTGTAGCCAAAGCCACTTACCTGAAAGGTAGCAATAATCTCTAATGTCCTTTATGCAATACTAACTTTTAGCGTCTTTTATTCAAGAGTAGGTTATTAAGTTTTATTGTTTCTTTCTTCTGCAGATCCAGTACCGTGTCTTGAACATGGCATAGTCCTTCAGCAGAAAGTGCAGCATGTTGAAAATATAGAGATAGAAGATGAGGAATTACGGGAAACCTTGAAGGATTACAATCAAGACTTTACTGAGCCTAAACTCCAGGGTAAGGCACCCACCTACCTTTCTTCATATCTATCTTTTGTTCTCTAGTTATTGTTGTTGTTGTCTTTCTTGTACGTATATTCATCCATCCATTTTGTTATGTCTGTCTGTGTGTCACCAGTATTATTTCGGAAATAATTGATGTTTCAATTTCTGTTACCTTGCTTTATCGACCCCATGGCCATGTGTGCAGATGATATTAAGCCAATTCAAATTGGCACCCAGTAACAGAAAGGGTGGGCATCCCCATCTGAACTATCTGTAATAAACTGCCCTCACCAGAGTATACATGTGTGGAGGGTCATGGAGGGATTTGTATTTTATTTTTTCATCTTATTTTTGCAGCATCTTTTTTGTCTAAGGCAGTGTTACTCAACCATTTGTTTTGTTGTTTTTTTTACCTATGAACCCCCTTTGATTCCTTTTTTATTCTTCTGGGTCCCCACATCTACCCCCATATTTAAAAAAAAAACCATTATATTTTTTAATTAAATATTATAAGCAATTGTGAAAAAAAATTGTATAGATATTCTGTATATCAAAAGGCGGTGCTCCAGCATGGCCACAGTCAAATGACTGAAACAAGTAAAAGAGAGAGAGTATATCATATAACCAATTTATTACTCATGAATTTTAACAGTAAATTCTCATACAGACCCCTACCCCCAACATGTCCCCACACCAAGGGTCATTGGGACCCCAGTTGATAACCACTGTTCTAAGGAGTATAATCTTAACTATTTTGTTACCCTAATTTCTGTTGAGATGCTCTGTGTTTCTTTCAATTGATTTTAAGTATAACAAAGAATTTAGTAAAATAACTTAGTTATCATTCAGCTGGTGTTAGGAACATAAATTGTGACTAAGGTTTGGTGGAAGATTTTAATTCAAAACTTATGAAAACAAGACATTTGTACTACAGAGCCAGAGGTGGTTTCAGCCGGGTTGGTGATAAAAGGGTTAAAAATATCATGGTGACTTGAACCCTTTTGTTAACCTATTTGTGTTGAGATGCTCAATGTTTCAATTAATTTAAATATAACAAAGAATTTAGTAAAATAACTTGGTTATCATTAAGCTAGTGTTAGGAACATAAATTGTGACTAAGGTTTGGTGGAAGATTTTAATTCAAAACTTATGAAAACAAGACATTTGTACTACAGAGCCAGAGGTGGTTTCAGCCAGGTTGGTATCAAAAGGGTTAAAAATATCATGGTGACTTTAACCCTTTTGTTACCATATTTCTGTTGAGATGCTCTGTGTTTCTTTCAATTAATTTTAAATATAAAAAGAATTTAGTAAAATAACTTAGTTATCATTAAGCTAGTGTTAGGAACATAAATTGTGACTAAGGTTGGTGGAAGATTTTAATTCAAAACTTATGAAAACAAAACATTTGTACTACAGAGCCAGAGATGGTTTCTGCCGGGTTGGTATCAAAAGGGTTAAAAATATCATGGTGACTTTAACCCTTTTGTTACCATATTTCTGTTGAGATGCTCTGTGTTTTTTTCAATTAATTTTAAATATAACAAAGAATTTAGTAAAATAACTTAGTTATCATTCAGCTAGTGTTAGGAACATAAATTGTGACTAAGGTTTGGTGGTATATTTTAATGCAAAACTTATGAAAACAAGACATTTGTATTACAGAACCAGAAGTGGTTTCAACTGGGTTGGTATCAAAAGGGTTAAGTACACACAACTTAGAGATAGGGGTTCAATTCTCACTGATGTTGTCTCTTTAATATGTGTTGATATGAAGAAAACTGGCACTCTGTTGATTACTGCAACAAAGGTTCCAAATGATCTGATCAATGGAACAGCCTGCTCATAAGGTTAACGTGCAAAAGGCTGAGTACCCGAAATTTCAAACCTGGGTTTGAAATCTCCCCAAAACACCTGATGAAGGCTGGAGGGTATATCAGCCAAAACATTGTGTTAACAACAAACAAGATGAGGGCAAATATCCATCAAATGTAAATAATGTACAGAATTCCTCATCTCCCAAATATAGAACTGTATAATCTATATTCAACTGGGTGACTAGGGTACAATGTCATCGTGACCTAAATTTCACTAGGTGACTTGCTGCTGTGTTGTAATGACCCCTTTCAGACTTGGTGCTATGTCATTCAGACCTAGATTTAACTGGGTGACTTTGTATGATGTTGTTATGACCTACTTCATGTCTGGTGATTCACTGCATTGTCATGCCGACCTACTTGTGACTGGGTGACTTGGTGCAATGTCATAGTGACCTGCTTTAGTGTAGGTAGCTCAGTGCAGTGGCCTGTTGACCTACTTATGACTGGGTGACCTGATGCAATGTCATGCTGACCTACTTTAGAGTAGGTGACTGGGAACAATTGCCTCTTGACCTACTTGTGACTGGGTGCAATGTCATAGTGACCTGCTTTAGTGTAGGTAGCTCAGAACAATGGCCTGCTGACCTACTTAAGATTGGATGACCTGGTGCAATGTCATATCGACCTATTTTAGAGTAGGCAGTTCAGCAGTTGCCTCCTGACCTACTTTAACTGGGTGACTTGGTGCAATGATGTGGCGACCTACTTTTGGCTGGGTTACTCAGTGCAATGTCATACTAACCTACATTTGAGTAGACTTGCTGAAGTGATCACAGAACAATGGGAGCTGAAGCCTTTTACTCAAGGACACAAGGCATTGTCCCTTCTGGGAATTGAAAACCTAACCACTAAGCCACGCACACACACACTCATACCAGTCTGAGTAATGGTGTTAAAATAATCAACCGTGTTTTCTCCAAAAATATTTGGCCCTCCGTATCTTCATACATTTACTTTTTCCTTGCCAGCATGGGTTAGAGGAATTGCCAAAGCCTTATTTGGAATTTTTGATCTCCTTGATTATTTACTTCTTTACTACCCACAAGGGGCTAAACACAGAGGGAACAAACAAGGACAGACAAAGGGATTAAGTCGATTACATCGACCCCAGTGCGTAACTGGTACTTAATTTATCGACCCCGAAAGGATGAAAGGCAAAGTCGACCTCGGCGGAATTTGAACTCAGACGTAACAGCAGACGAAGTACCTATTTCTTTACTACCCACAGGGGCTAACACCCAGAGGGACAAACAAGGACAGACAAAGTGATTAAGTCGATTACATCGACCCCAGTGCGTAACTGGTACTTAATTTATCGACCCTGAAAGGATGAAAGGCAAAGTCGACCTCGGCGGAATTTGAACTCAGAACGTAACAGCAGACAAAATACCTGTTTCTTTATTACCCACAAGGGGCTAAAGACAGAGGGGATAAACAAGGACAGACAAAGGGATTAAGTCGATTACATCGACCCCAGTGCGTAACTGGTACTTAATTTATCGACCCCGAAAGGATGAAAGGCAAAGTCGACCTCGGCGGAATTTGAACTCAGAACGTAGTGGCAGACGAAATACGGCTATGCATTTCGCCCGGCGTGCTAACGTTTCTGCCAGTTTGCCGCCTTGATTATTCTTAGGTATTACTTCTACAGCTGGGTGGTCTTCCTAGCACCACCACATTATAAAGTGTTAGTTAGTTCCCTCTGTGCCACAAGGCACTTTGGGCTGCGACATCTCTCCAATCAGCCCCGTTTTCTGCCAGTGTTCTTGGTCACACTCCAACTTCTCCACCCTTCTCATCTCCTTTCTTTATCATTGGTCCTTTGCCCTGTGCTTTTAGGGTACCCTACCGCTCTTTCCCTCTCAGACTGCCACTTTAGTGCCACCATACTGCTTTCTAACTATGTGTATGCAGGAGTGGCTGAGTGGTAAGTAGCTTGCTTACCAACCACATGGTTCCGGGTTCAGTCCTACTGCGTGGCATCTTGGGCAAGTGTCTTCTACTAGAGCCTCAACCCGACAAAGCCTTGTGAGTGGATTTGGTAGACGGAAACTGAAAGAAGCCGTCGTATATATGTATTATATATATATAATAGGCGCAGGAGTGGCTGTGTGGTAAGTAGCTTGCTTACCACCACATGGTTCCGGGTTCAGTCCCACTGCGTGGCATCTTGGGCAAGTGTTTTCTGCTATAGCCCCGGGCCGTACCAAAGCCTTGTGAGAGGATTTGGTAGACGGAAATGAAAGAAAGCCCGTCGTTATATGTATATATATATATAGGCGCAGGAGTGGCTGTGTGGTAAGTAGCTTGCTTACCAACCACATGGTTCCGGGTTCAGTCCCACTGCGTGGCATCTTGGGCAAGTGTTTTCTGCTATAGCCCCGGGCCGACCAAAGCCTTGTGAGAGGATTTGGTAGACGGAAACTGAAAGAAGCCCGTCGTATATATGTATATATATATATAGGCGCAAGAGTGGCTGTGTGGTAAGTAGCTTGCTTACCAACCACATGGTTCCGGGTTCAGTCCCACTGCGTGGCACCTTGGGAAAGTGTCTTCTGTTATAACCTCGGGCCTGAGGGCCTGTCTGATCCAATTCCAGCGTCTGCGTCTTATTTCCTCCCTGACCCTTTTGATGCCCATCGTTTTCTCAATTGTATCATTTTCAAACTCTTTGCAGCCCCTTGACGTCGAGGGTTCCCCTTAAACACGTGAATTCAACGTCGTCGTTTGTTCCTCCGTTCATTTTCGTCACTTCCCAGTTTTCACATCCACAGAAGCCGAAACTGAAGGCAAATCTACTTTGCGAGCATAATAGCTCTCTTTTTTACTCTTTTACTTGTTTCAGTCATTTTGACTGCGGCCATGCTGGAGCACTGCCTTTAATCGAGCAACTCGACCCCGGTACTTATTCTTTGTAAGCCCAGTACTTATTCTATCGGTCTCTTTTTGCCGAACCGCTAAGTGATGGGGACGTAAACACACCAGCATCGGTTGTCAAGCAATGCTAGGGGGACAAACACAGACACACAAACACATCCACACACACACACATATATATACATATGTATATATACGCTGGGCTTCTTTCAGTTTCCGTCTACCAGATCCACTCACAAGGCATTGGTCGGCCCAAGGCTATTGTAGAAGACACTTGCCCAAGGTGCCATGCAGTGGGACTGAACCCGGAACCATGTTGGTGGCCGCCATGGGTTTTGCAGTAAATCACTAAATCATCCATAACTTTTGTATTATCCTCTCAAATTACATCAAAATCTCAGGCAATAACAAATAATATCATATTTATTGTCTGTGAAAATTATAGAAACATTTGGCCGCCACTGTATATATATATAATATATATATATATATATATATATATGTAATATATGTATATATTATGTTAGGTAGTGTTGTGTGTGTGTGTGTGTGCATGTCAGTATGTGTAAATATGGTGGGGGGGTATATGTACATCGATGTGCATGTGTGTGTTTAGTGATATATATATATGTATATATATATGTATGTATATGTATATATGTATATATACATGTATATATAAATGCATATATATATATATATATTCAATCAAAGCAATTAAGATTCAAGTCAATTCTAATGAATTCACTTGAATACGGTACTTAACTTAGATGCACCAGAAAAACCATATGGTGTTAACCATACAGTAATGTGGGGTGATTATAAACGAGAAAGAAGCAACAAGAATGGATTAGTTTTTAGTACAATTGTTTCATACAAAGACAGGCTTTATTAAAAGTTGCAAAAATTGCAGCAGATAAAAGTGTCCCGTACTCATCAGCTAAAATACATATGAGTTCTCCAAACCTCTTAGTGGGTGAGGCTATACTCATGAAGTATATGTATATATGTATGTATATGTTATTTTGCATAATCGTTACTCTGCCATCCATGTGTTCGTGTGTGTGTGTGTGTGTGTGTATTTACACGTGTGTATGGGGTGTTGTTGAATAAACACTAATTGGTTCCCCCACCCCCTCTATCACCCCCCAGTCGATTCCACACCCCACCCTCCACGCACACACACACCCTGTGTCTTGGGTTGAATGAAGTTTTAAGAAGGTTAGCAAGGTATGAAGCAGAGCAGGTGGGGTTTGGGGGTACGGATGTTATAGTGTTGATGTTCGGGGGAGGGGGAGAGGATGGAGCAAGTCGGAAGAGGAGAAAGAGGAAGAGCAAGAGGGGGGAAGGGGATGTAACAGCCCCTTGCTCACTTCCATCATGTTTACAGTTTACACGTGTATATATTCTTTTTTTTTTTTTTTTTTTACTTGT